>NW_027533170.1:8784309-8850301 GCF_008692635.1 Crocuta crocuta
GTGGGCCATCTGGTTTTGCAGGAAGGGTTATATGGAGGTAAAATCCAGTGTCTGGGGATTTTCCCAAGGGGTTGCTCAGGAAAGGCCTCACGGAGGAGGTGACAGTTACTGAGAAGTTGCCATGCAAGAGGAGGGAGGGAGGGAGGGTTCCAGGTAGGGGGAGGAGCCCGGGGAAAGTCACCTGGTGGAATGAGTTAGCACAGTTAGGAACCGAGGGTGTGTCCCTCCCTTATGAGGGAGAACAGTGGAGCTCAGTGTGGGTCTCTCACCCAGAACTGCTCTGGTCCTCCACGGAGAAACAAACTAGGTCTCTGGACCCAGCGCTGGGTTCTGGAGGGGCTTGATCCCCTGTGAGCCTCAGTGTCCCTGGGGTGGCCCACAGCAGCTTGGCCTGAGTCCTGCGGTGGCCTTGTCTCGGGTTGCCCCCAGCACCCGCCTACAGGCTTGGCTCCACATCCCAAAGAAAATACAGGGAACTTCAGAAAACCATTGTCAGGGGATGCGGTTACTTCTGTAAGGGGGGAAGGATAGAGTGGGGTGAGAATTGAGGTTACAACATCCCAGACAGCAATAAACTAAACCAGATGACCTCCCAGCCGCCCCTGCTCGTCTCCCCAGAAAATCCTGACCCAGGTCTCTTCCGTGCTCCCCACCTTTCACCCCAACCCCGACTGTAGTCTCCTTCCTGACATCCCCACCCCCAGCGGATGCCCCCAAAGGCAGCCAAACAACGGCAAAGCCTAGGGGGGTGTTGCCTGGGAGGGGCCCCATTCTGGCCCCATTTCAGAGATGGGGAAACAGAGAGGCTTGTCATCTGCACAAAGATGGTAGGCCCAGTAGATAGTGTGGGTCTTCTGGCTCAGGTGCCAGTGGGGCACACGGGAGGTCCCTGAGACCCAAGGAGGGGAAAGACAGTGAATGTCAGAGGGGGCATTGGACCATGGGGACAGGGTCTGGTTGACTCTAGTCTCCCGCTGCCAGCTCCCTGCCACCCCAGCCTCTCTGGGCTCTCGCAGCTCTGGGGGGTCCTGCTCCCCAGCCCTGCAGCCTGGCTGCTTGTTGAAATGTTGCTGAAATAGGTGGCAGCGGGGTGGGGATCCCCCTGTTATGACGGTGGTCATGGGACGCTGACTCACTGCCGGCCAGACCACCTGACCTCACCCAGCAGGCGAGAGGGCCCTGCCAGGGGGTTCCCCAGCTGCCGCCTTGTTTACTTCTCACTGGCTTTAGGGGAGGGCAGGGCAGGGCAAGGGCCACGCTCGGCAGTAGGGCATCCTGGGAAGGCCAGCGCTGGGACTCTCTAGAGCCTGGGGGAGAAGGGGAGGGAGGGGTCTCCAGGCTGGCTTCCCTGGGCCCCATTTCCTGCCACCCTCTTTCCCCCTAAGCTCTTCATCTCTCCTCTCAAATCCACCACGGTCCCAAATGGGGCCGAACAGAGGAAAAAGCAAAGGAGGTTTTGCGGACAGCGTCTGCGTCCTCTGCTTGTGTGGACGGGGGCCACCCCTTGAGCCCCTCCTGAAACCCAAGGTTCTCTAAAGCCCCAGGGCTTTCCTTCTGCTCCCTCACTCGCTCAGATGAGGCTACTGAGACTCGGGGGGGAGGTGGGATGCTGGGCTCTTGGCCCTGGTTGTCCTGGGCTGCGAGGCTCCCAGGCTGCTGAGTCATCCCATGGACACCTGTGGGCCCTGCAGCCTCTGCCCAGCACGGCCCCCCCATCCACCCCCTGACCCCGTCTGCGGGGCAGTGGGCATTGGGTCACTTTCTCAGGCTCACAGCAGGGATGCAGGGAGGGGTCTGAGAGGGTATATCCTCTCAGAAGGGCTTCTTTGGCCTGAGTGGGGTGTGAAGACTCGTCTAGTCTGGAACCCCTGGGAAGGCACACCTGCGGACAGGTCCCTGCTGTGCTCCCAGCAAACTGCCTTCACATCTGACAGCTAAATCCACCCACCCATCCCTTCTGCGTTTCCCATCCCTTAAGGTTTTACCTGCTCCCACAAACCCCACCATGAGAGGACAGGACTTTGACTCAGGACCCCACTGTGGGGTGACATGCCCTTCCTGCCCACCTCCTTCCAAGGCCCTCCCTCCACCTTCCTCCACACCTTGTGAACAGGTGGATTTTGTCACATAAAGCAGCGTTTCTTGGTTACTAGCTGGATGGCTGTTGGTCTGACCCCTGGGGTGCCCATGAGACCAACAGGCCTGAGACCGCCCAGGCCCTTGGGGCACCACCTGCTGAACTGAGCTCTGTGCTAACAGGTGGGTGCCTGGCTGCCTGTGGGGAGTCTGCTGGGCTGCAGTGAACCCTTGATGACCACTGAGGCTCCAGGAAGCCTTGGCTGGCCCTCCAGCCAGGTGAGGCTGAGGGGACTCTGGGCTTGTCAGGCACGCGTCACCCCCTATTACACTGGGAGCTCCCCTGATGTCAGAGTTGGGGGTATGCCCCTCAAGCCAGGAAGGGCCATCATAGGGGATGCTGGGGGCAGTGGGGCCGGCTGCCACCTAGGAAGTCAAGTGCTTGGGGAGGCTGTGAAGAGTGCAGACTCGGAATGCCACCTGGGGGGCAGTTTGTTATGGCCTGGGGCTTCAGGCCTCCCTGGGCCCCCTCCCGCTGCGCTGGGCATTCCCGGCGGCCTCCGTTCTGCTTTGCTGAGTCACCGCCAGGCCCAGGCCTGGGAGGGCTCTAGGGCGGGACCCCTTCGGGGTGCCACCCCTCAGGTGAGAAGACCAGGGCCCAGGCCTAGATGTCGGAGTCCCAGGCCGGCCTTTAGGGGTGAACTAAGGCCAGTGGGGAGTGGGGGCGGCAATAAGGGGGTACGGGAGACCATGAGGGTATAGATGNTCCGCGTTCTCTACAAAAGCCGCGCTCGCGTTGTCGTTGTGGCCCAGCTTGCCTTCTGCTCACCGACTGGCAGCTATGGCGTCGCTCACCGTGAAGGCCTACCTTCTGGGCAAGGAGGACGCGGCCCGTGAGATCCGCCGTTTCAGCTTCTGCTTCAGCCCAGAACCCGAGGCGGAGGCCGAGGCGGAGGCCGCGGCTGGTCCCGGGCCCTGCGAACGGCTGCTGAGTCGGGTGGCCGCCCTGTTCCCAGTGCTGCGGCCCGGAGGCTTCCAGACGCACTACCGCGGTGAGCGGGCCGGGCGCCCTCGGGCAGCTGCGCGGGGCCGTTAACACAGGCTTGCCGTGCGGGGCGGGGTGGCTGGCCCTTCTCGTCCGGCCTGGTGGAGCCTGTGTGGGGGTCTGCTCTGACCGCTGTCTGGGTGGGCGTCGCGTCGGCCGCCGGGCACCCTTCTGGGCTTGGTGCTGCCAGGCTCTCCTGGCGGGTCTTGGGCCTGGGGGCGTAGGGCGCCGCCCCTCCCCCCGCCGTGACGTAGCAGATCTCGGCAAAGGCGCGTGGGGGCGTCCTAGCCGGCTCCCGGCGGGCACTCAGGTTACGCTGACATCCTGTGGCTGCGGAATCTGGGCTGGCTAGGGTCGGGTGGGGGTTCGGATAGAGCCCGGGAGGGGCTGGCCGGGGGCAGTCGGGAGGCGGGAGGACGAGCGCGGGGGTGCTGGGGCTCAGGGCAGGGCGGCCTGGCCGGTGAGTGCGCGCGTTGTCCCCCTGGCAGTGGACAGAGGGCCAAAAGCAAAACATTCTTTAGAAGCGTCGGCGGAGGGACAGAAGCCCAGGAACCAGCTCAGTTTCTTGTTGCGCTGGTGTGACTGGTGGCTGCTGGGGGGTGGGGTGGGTAAGTGGTTGTGTCTCGGACGGAGGCGGGCAGCCAAGGCCGGCCCCTGGGGAGGGGCAGCGCCGGGACCTGCCTTAGGAGTGCTGCCAGCTGGCCAGGCCCACTTCTGGATTGGTTTTGTTTTTTTTGTGTGTGTATGACGACTTTATTGAGCCATAATTCACTTACCTTATAATTCACCCACTTAACGTGCACAGCTTTGAGTGACTTGTGCAACTATCAGTTTCAGAACCTTTTCATCACGTTAGAAAGGAAGTGTACTGTTTGGCCTCTTCCCATCCTCCTCATCCCTAAGCAACCACTAACCTGTTCCTGTTCCTTATTCTGGACATTTCACATAAATATGTACATGGAATCTGACAATCATGTATTCTTTTGTGACTGACTTCTTAGCATGACATTTTCAAGGTTTACCTGTGCCTTAGCATAGATCGGTACTTAATTCTTTTTTGTGGTGAATAGCCTCCCATTTTTATGAACATACCACATCTTGTTTATCCATTCATCAGTTGATGGATATTTGGGTTGTTAATCACCTTTTGATACTGCCCCTGTTCTTGTGGTGGATTTTGCATCTGCTGGCCTGCAGACCTGGCCTGGCCTGCAGGGTGTACTCTGTGGTTTGGCCTGTGTGGTGGGACTTCAACACCATTGCCTAAATCTAAGTCTAAAAAGCCAGAGTACATACAGATTCTGTAACTTCATTGGAGCAGGAAGTAGGCAGACCTGAGCCACAGGAAGACCAAGGCCATCAGAAGGGCCGGGCCCCCAGGAGCCCGACACAGGTGTGGGTCTCCTACAGTTGAAGATGGGTCTGAGCCTGGTTGCATGTGGACCGAGGCTGCCCCTGCGCTCCCATGCTCTGTCTCCCGTGGGTGCCCAGGGTCCATGTCTGGGGTGCTTACCTTCCGGGCAGTGGCAGAGTGAATGGGCTCTGGTCTCGGCCTTACTGGCCCCTGGCTCACACAGGTGTGCCTCCGTCTCTAGGCCTGCAGGTGCCCCTTTGGCGTTGGCCTCAGCCCCTCCGAGCAGCTTCTGTGGGCTGAGAAGCCCTGGGTCTCATGTACTGTTTTTTAAACAATCTAGATGAGGACGGAGACTTGGTTGCCTTTTCCAGCGACGAGGAGCTGACCATGGCAATGTCCTATGTGAAGGATGACATCTTCCGTATATACATTAAAGGTAAAGGTCTGAAGCTGGGTGCTTCTTCCTGAGTAAGACCAGCTTGAGGTTCTTGAGAAATCCCCTCAGAGTGGAGTGGGAGGCAGAAAGAACCTATGGGTTGAAACTGAGAGGTAATCATCACTGTGCTTGGCCTGAGAAGGGAGCCCTTGTCCACTGCACGGGGTGGGGCCTGAAGATCTCTGGGTTCACTCTTGATTATGCCCAGACTTAGTGCCCAGGGCTGGGGGCAGCTTTGAGGACGCTGTGGGGTTTTATTGTAATGTGGGGCAAGGCCAAACTGTGCAGGCACCTCTCCTCGCTGCTTCTCACCTGGGTAACCGGCACAGGGACGGGGAACCTCTTGGCAACTTCTCGGGTCCCTTTGTTACTGTCACATGAACAACTGAGCTCCGCAGGGACTCTGTCTGGAGAGTAGGGCAGGGGACCTGCTAACTGAAAGCCCCATGGTGGTGACCAACGGGAGACTTCCAGGATCCCACCTCTCAGGTGTCTGCCCTTCCTGCAGAGAAGAAGGAGTGCCGACGGGACCACCGCCCCCCGTGTGCTCAGGAGGCACCCCGCGGCATGGTGCACCCCAACGTGATCTGTGATGGCTGCAATGGGCCGGTGGTGGGGACCCGCTACAAGTGCAGCGTCTGCCCGGACTATGACCTGTGTGCCGCCTGTGAGGGGAAGGGCTTGCACAGGGAGCACAGCAAGCTCGTCTTCCCCACTACCTTTGGGCCCTTCTCCGAGGTGAGTGGGGCTTCCCTGCGGGCTGGGGTGGGCCCGGGGCGGAGGGAGTCCCCTAACCTGGTGTCGTGCTGCCCCTCTGCTTGTTCCTTGTCAGGGCTTCTTGCACAGCCGCTGGCTCCGGAAGCTGAAGCACGGGCACTTTGGGTGGCCTGGCTGGGAGATGGGCCCACCGGGGAACTGGAGCCCACGTCCCCCGCGAGCAGGGGATGCCCGCCCTGGCCCCGCGGCAGAGTCAGGTGAGGCTCGCGTCTACTGGCTTCTGAAGGGTGAGCTGGGAGGGCTGGTGGAGGCGGACAGCCTTCCATGAGTCACTGCTGGGCCCATGGCTGGGAAGGCGCTCGCAGCCGTTCATGGGGTTTGATCCTTAGAAATCCCTGCAAAGTGGGGCATCTTCATTTAACACGGTGGGAAACTGAGGCACCTAAGTGTCTAAGGCCACTAACTCACCTGCACTGAGTCTGGCCACAGCCCAGGCGTGGTCACCTGTAATCTTCCTTCATTTCTGCCTCACGATGCTGCCCTTTCCAGGTGGCTGGCCCTCACCTGCAGGCAGGGAGACCCTGCGAGCTCCTGTGTCTCTGTGCCCACTGCTGCTTTTGTGTGGGCTGCCAGCAAAATCAGCCAAATCCACGCAAGGCTTTTACGTATTTACGTGTTTACGTATTTAAAGTGTATGTATTGATTTTGAAAGAAACAGAGATAGCATGAGTGGGGATGGGGAGGGCAGAGAGAGAGACAGGGAAAGAATCACAAGCAGGATCCACACTGTCGGTGCAGAGCCTGATGCGGAGCTTGATCCCACGAAGCTGAGAGATCTTGACCTGAGCTGAAACTAAGAGTTGATGCTTAAGTGACTAAGCCACCCAGGAGCCCCTATTTTTTTTTTTTTTTTTAATGTAAGGTCTACACCCAACATGCAACTTGAACTCAACCGTGAGATCAAGAGTCCCATGCTCTGACTGAGCCACCCAGCTGTCCCCTGCTTAAGTCCCTCTTTTTTTTTTTTCTTATTTAAATGTTTTGGTTATTTTGAGAGAGCAGGGGAGGGGCAGAGAGAGAGAATCCTAAGTCAGCTCCACACTGTCAGCAGAGCCTGACGTGGGGCTTGAGCCCGTGAATCATGAGTTCATGATCTGTGCCGAAACCAAGAGTCAAATACCCAACTGACTGAGCCACCCAGGCGCCCCCACCTCATTCAAGTCTTTTTGGATTCTGATTTTATTAACTTACTGTCCTTTGATTTACCTCATCCTTTGGAACAAAGGTGGGGATGTTTGATTTTGATGTGGTTTGAGCTAGAATGTGGTCCGTATTTTCTACTGCATGTACTGAATCCCTCATGGGTTTCTGAGCACCAGGGTCACAAAGGGGCCCAGAGTGGGAGAGAGTGAGGGAGGGCTGCCGGGACGAGGCCCCTGGGGATGGAGGGGACCTCTAATGAAGGAGACAAGATATGTAACAGGTGTTCAAGTCACTGAGAAACATGCTTTGAATTAAACATTATTGTTTTTGTTTTTTGAAAACCAAAGCTTCTGGCCCATCGGAGGATCCCAGCGTGAATTTCCTTAAGAATGTAGGGGAGAGTGTGGCAGCTGCCCTCGGCCCACTGGGTAAGTGGCTGCCTTTGTCCGTTGATAGCAGCGTTTCGAGAACTAGTGGGTGGCTGTCTGGCGGGCCTGCCCCTGGGACACTGGAGAGGGGCGGTGACTGCCATGCCCTTGCCACTGGTGAGCATCTGTTGGCTCAGCGTGACCTTTGCCACGTGCTGCACCCAGGTGCTCCTGGTCCAACGCCTTAGAAAGCACCATCTGCATCCGCTGGCCTTGATGCGGGTGCTGCGGGGCTGGGCTTCGTGGCAGTGACAGCCCACTACACAGGTGACAAGATTATAGTGGCTCCAGGATCTCTGACCAGAAGTGCTCCACTTTGTGACCACAGTGGCAGGAAGTGCCCACACAGTCGGTCTAGAGGTCCTGTCCGGTGTCCGCAAGGATGCTGGCGGGAGGGGCGGCCTCCGGCATGAGAGTGTCCCAGCTCCTGCGGCCCAGGACGCGGCTCGGCGGCAGCAGTGATGTCCTGGCGTTGCTGCCGCGCGAACGCCTCACCGTGTACTGTTTCCATACCGGAGCTGCAGGCGCTTGAGTGAGAGAAAACTGGCGTGATCCTCCTTAGGAAGCCTTGAGAACAGCAGGAGAGAAGCTAGTCCTAATGCCCAGCTGCCGCTCACTGAGGGCATGTGTGGAATCGTGAAGACACAGCGTATTTTGAGAGATGGGCCTCTGGTGGCCTGGGATTTAGGGGCGCGAGAAGCTTCTCTGGAAGACCGTAAACAGGCAGTGGCTGTCCAGCCTGACTGAGCATCAGAGTCACCAACACGGGTTTTTGGGGCATAGATTCTGTTGTATGGAAACGTTTCCAAAATGACTGAAGAGGAAAGTCCTTCACTAGAAAGAACGAGTTAGACAAGCTGGGAAGTCCCAGAGCCAAGTCTAGGCTCAGGTGGGGAACCTTGGAACAGTGTGGAATCCCAGGTCCACCTTCTGGATCCAAAATGTCGGGTAGGGCCCGGGTTCTGTGTGTTTTGAAGGCTTCCCAGGTCACTCTGGGTCACACTTGCTGTCCCGTCTAGAGACCCGTCTGCGCCTGTGGCATGTTTCAGACCTTGACTTGGGTCAGGGACACTCAGGACATCTGGGAATAATTTTGGCAGTGCTCAGAGGTGTTTTGGTGTTTTGATAAGGGTAAAGGCCCTTTTCAGGTCTTTCAAAGTGGGTGGAGTTGCTTTCTACAAGTGGGGAGGAGCCTAGAGCTCTACAAAACCAGGAAAGTTCAGTAAATATGCCTTGTAGTTTGAGTCCTGGAGAGCCAGTTGAGGAATTGATTAAGCTCTGGTGTTGGGGGTATTTTCCTCTCTTCTGAGAAACCGAGGGCTAGGATGACTCATACTACCAACGGTGAGAAGGGACTGTTCCCAGAGTAGGGGCCCTGGGGGACAGCCAGTAACACCTCCCAGAGGGCGGTCTGTGTGCAGTGACTCAGCGGCTTTAAAGTAAAACCCCAAGGCCTTTTCTGGTAGGTGCCAGGGGGCCCAGCTGAGCAGGTCCACCGCTGAGTCCCAGGACCGCGGGGCCCAGCTTTGCAGTCCCTGACCTCTAGGGCTTAGGGAAACGCTCCGCATGCGGAGGCTTCGGGGTAAGTGTGAGTACAGATTATAAATCCCTGAGTCTCAGGCTATCATCAGTTGGAGAACTTGGGTTCTAGAATTGCTCTAGTTCATTGACAGAAGTCCTGTCCTTCATCCACAGAGAAAAGTGAGAGTAGGTGGGTGTTCATTGTACTGTTCTTCCAACTTTTCTGTTTGCTGGAAACTTTCATGATGAGATGTTGGAGTATAGAAGGAGAAAAACAACTTAAATATTGCAGATGGGAGGGTACTGGTAGCTAAGCCTGGTTTTATCTCTGTCCCTCAAACTACCAAAATACAGGGATTAAACAACATGGCAGGGGGCACGATAAGGTGACATCAGACTTCGGAAGGTGGGACATGGATGGAGGGTGGTAGCCAGCAGTGGAGGCATCAGAAGCCCACATGCCTGCCCAGGAATGCTGGTGAGCAGCAAGAGGGCTGCTCAGGGTCTGGGAAGGGCCAAGGAGCAAGGTTGGGGTGGTGGTGGTAGTTAACGACTACTGTTCCAGGATCACATAGAGGTCACTGGCTGGTCAGCCAGATGGTGGCGCTTGCCAACACATACACACGTGACCTGATGTTTAATTGCTGGAGCATTTGACCCAGGGAAGGTTCAGCCTTAGGGACACTAGCACCTCATCCTGCCTTGTGTCCCCAGCCTGGAATTGGGCACCGTGGACAAGCAGTGGGTTTAGCAGGGGCTGAGGAGTCCCTGCTCAGGGGAGGCCGAACGTGCCGGCGCAAAGTCGCGCAGCTCTGCTGCCTAGGATCCTGAGGCCTGGCCAGACACCCAGTCACCCTGCAGAGGGAGATGAATGCTGGCTCTGGCCCCACGGAGAGTGCCTTGCCAGGGTCGGACTGCCGTGGATCACCGACCATTTGGGAAAATCTCTGCACATGAACAAGAAGGAACTTGGGGAAGGACTTTACAGGAAAAAGAATGTTAACATCCTCAGTGAGATACAAAAAAGCATTCTGTCCTTGAAAAAAGAACAGGATACCATAAAAATGACAAAACAGATTCAGAACAGATTGAAAAAATTTTAATGTTGTTTATTTCTGTGAGAGATCTCACTTGTACGCAAGGAAGAAGGGCAGAGGATCCGAGGTGGGCTCCACGCTGACAGCAGAGAGCCTGACACCGGACTCAGATTTCTGAACCCGAACCATGAGATCATCTGAGCCAAAGACCAACTGAGCCACCCAAGCGCTCCAAGATGAGAACAGATAAGAGTGTTGTTAGAAACAAGAAGAAAAATAACAGAATGAATAAAGACTTCAAAGGAAGGCTTAGATTTTTAAGGTCATTTCAAGGAAATATTCCAAAAACAAAACAAATAGAGATGAAACGAGGGAAGAGGTGAGATTTGAGGATTGATCCTGGAGGCCCAGTCTAGGATGAATAATAGAAATGCCAGAAAGAGAACAGACAAAACTGAAGGAAGGAAACGAACAAAGAATGTAAGACCATTCCAGCACTAAGGTCATTAACCTCTGGATTGAAAGGGACCCAGATGTCCTGGACGATGACCCCACGCCAGAGCTTAGTGCTGCGTCTCAGAACCCTTTGGATAAAGGGACGCTCTGGAAATGTTCCAGGCTACCATAAGAACGTGAGTGTTCAGACAGCCAGCCCTGGAGGCTGGGAGACTGAAGAGCAACAGTGACTTCAAAAGTCTGAGCTAAAATGGTTTTTCAGCCTAGGAAGCCACCCCCAGCTGCTTGTCAAGTGTGAGGGTGGAACAAGGTTGTTTTCAGATACACAAGCTCTTCATCCTCTTCCCTTGGCTTGAACCCTCCCCCCAACCCAACAAATGAAGACATAAACACAGAATGAGGAAGGTGCTCAAAAACGGGACCCAACACATGAGCAAGATGGGGGGCGCGGCATAGGAGCCATGCGTGCCTCTGGCTCGGGGAGCTGCCTGTGCACCGCAGAGCCGGGGGGCGGTGCCAAAGGACTGGCCTGCAGGGAAGTGGACTTGCCGCGGTAGCCATCCTGTACTTAACCCAGGGAGGATATTACACATAGAGCTGTTAGCAGAATACGGGGAGAGTCCGCAAATGCGAAGTGACTCTCGTTAATGCTATAAAAAGAAAACAACTATAAGAAAATTAATCCACTTTTTGGGCTGGCAAAGAACAGTATTTGCATAGTGGTATTAACATAAACACTGAATGTCCTTCACTAAAAGGTTTTGGAAGAACAGGGGAAGGGAAGGTAGGTGTGGATCTAGAGTAAGCAGCCATCAGAAGTGTGGAATGAAAGCTTTTGGGGAGCGGGCAGGCTGCGTGGTGGGGGCAGGGAGTCCTTGCAGTAGCTTTGAGGAGCTGCCTCTAAGCCGAGGGCATGTAGTCCTTGGAGAAGTTAATTACAAACAGTGGGGCGCCTGGGTAGCCCAGTCAATTAAGTGTGTGACAGGTCGTGATCTCATGGTTTGTGCCGGGCTTGCTGCTGTCAGTGCAGAGGCTGCTTCAGATCCTCAGTCCACTTCTGACTCTGCCCCTTCCTGCTTGTGTGCTTTCTCTCCCACTCTCTCTCTCAAAAATTTAAAGACCACCAGGGCCCACCCTCCTTCTCCTGTGAGCACGTGCCCGTGTGAGAGACCAGAGGTGACTTGCTGGCCTGTGCTTCGAGCCTCACAAAGCTAAGCAGGATTCTAGCATTTACCACATGTGTTTTTCACATCACCGGCTCCCACACACAGGCGTGGTGCTTGGTGTGGTCCTCGGCGCCGTGGCTGGGACAGTGTGTGGGGTTTGGCTCCCTGTCCCTAGGGCTTGGCCCTCCCTGCCGTACAGCCGCTGTTTCCCTTAGGGAAACAAGGTCTCTTTATGGGTTTTCTGGCTCCAAAGCTGACTTGCGATGTCAGTGGAGATTAAGGTTTCCTTAAGTTGGAAGAAGAGAAAGGTCCAATGAGGTGAACAAGTGAGCTGAGTTTTTTTAGAAGCCAGGATCTTGGAGCAGTCAGCCGTTGGCATCCTGATGATCAGAGGTGACCATCCATTTGCCTGGTCGTGCTCTGGTTGTGTGACTCTGGAGCGTAGCGGATGCCACTGTCCTGAGCCCTCGTGCTCGGGACTGAACACGGAAGGGCTGTGTAAGCCCGCGGCAGCTCACATGCTGTGTCACGCCAAGGAGGCCCCCTGAAGCCTCACAGGTTTGTGTTTCCTCCTCGGCCTCTCTAGGCATCGAAGTGGATATTGACGTGGAGCACGGAGGGAAGAGAAGCCGCCTCACACCCGTCTCCCCGGGCAGCTCCAGCACCGAGGACAAGTGTGGCTCGCAGCCCAGCAGCTGCTCTTCTGACCCCAGCAAACCGGATGGGGACACGGAGGGTGCCGCGCAGTCTCTGGCGGAGCAGATGGACAAGATAGCTCTGGAGCCGGGGCACCCTGAGGCAAGTCCCCTGCCCCCCACGCCTCCGCACCCCCTCCACCCCCATCCCCTCCGAGAGGCCGCAGCGGCCCAGTGCCTCTCCCGGGACCCCAACTACAGCCACTGCTGGCGCTTACACGGCTGGGTGGTGGCCTTTATGTCACAGTCCAGTTTGTGAACCCTCGGCTAGAACTTTCCACACCTGCCTCTCCCAGAAACCGGGGCTGTGGGCAGGTCCTCGTGTGCTCACGGCTGCTTCTGTTCCAGGAGCAGATGGAGTCTGATAACTGTTCAGGAGGAGATGAGGACTGGACTCATCTGTCCTCAAAAGAAGTGGACCCGTCTACAGGTGAACTCCAGTCTCTACAGATGCCCGAGTCCGAAGGGCCAGCCTCCCTAGACTCTTCCCAGGAAGGGCCCACAGGGCTGAAGGAGGCTGCGGTGTACCCACACCTGCCCCCAGGCAAGTGATGGCAGGCAGTTTCATGTTTCTCCCTTTAGCCTCCAGACCCGGAGTCACCAAGGCGGGGGGATTCTGAGGCTCAGGCACCACCATGTACCCCTAGAGGTGGATTCAGAGTCCACCTTCAGTTCCCCCGAGGAAGGCATTGACTCGGAGCTCATGTAGGAGCTGGGAAGGCCGAGCTATGGGGCGGGTGGCGCGGCAGGGCCTTGTGGGGACTGCGCAGCCCCGAGCGCATGGAGTAGGAGCGGCAGCTGCCACCTTGCTCCGGTTCGGTAGGGTCTCGAGACGACAAGGTTGGAAACAATAAAACCGGCGAAAGCCTGGCTGCGGGCTGGGGCAGCAGGCTGTGGCTTAGGGGCTAAGAATGAGGTTTTCGTTTTTATGATGGTTGGAAAACATGAAGACGTGAAAACTGGGTGAAATGAAAATGTCAGTGTCAAGTTTTACTGGAGCACAGCCGTGCCCGCCTGCCGGCACAGCAGAGCCTCACAGGGCAGCTCCGAACACTCCCCCTCAGGCCCTTTCTGGGAAGAGCTGGTCAACCCCGACTTGGGAGCGTTGCTCTGAAGGTCCGAGAGTCCGTGGAAGGGCTGTCTGCTGTCTGGACAGGATGTGCTCAGGGACTCCCTCACGGCTTTTGTCCCCTCTCTCTGGCAGAAGCGGACCCCCGGCTGATCGAGTCCCTCTCCCAGATGCTGTCCATGGGGTTCTCGGACGAGGGCGGCTGGCTCACCAGGCTCCTGCAGACCAAGAACTATGACATCGGGGCTGCCCTGGACACCATCCAGTATTCAAAGCATCCGCTGCCGTTGTGACAACTTTTGCTTACTCGTTCCGTCCCCTTTCTTGTCTCATAGTTGTGTTGAGCTAGCGTAGAACAGCAGGGCCTCTGTAAGGGCCAGTTTCTCTGCATTCTTCTTCCAGAATCTGGGGGGCGGGGATGCATGAAGCCATATAGGGCAGGAGAACCGGTGAGAGGAAGTGGCGGCCCCAGGGTGTGCGCTGAGGTCTGAGAAACATCTACCAGCTTTCCATGGGTGCACGGAGGCTTCCTGGGGAAGATGGAAAGTCCTTGCTGAGGAGGACACTGAGGCCACATGGTGGCATAGTCCTGCTCTCCCCCGACCAGGATTACACCAGCAGTCCAGAATGTCTTGCCTAATGGCCTTCTGCCTTTTTTTTCCCCTTGATTAATCCTGTGCTGACATGTATTTGATTTTCTGCTGATCAGCTCCAAGTTTAGACCGAGTACAGCCAACATCCTGTCGGGGTGGAGGAGCAGCGTGCGGGAGGCTAGCATAGTCTAGGCCCGGGCAGGAGGGGGCGCTGAGGGAATGGAAGCGGTGCTCACGGATCCTGCCTGTCTCGTAACCACTCTAGTTCTGTTTCCAGGTGTGTCCTTGCTTTTAAAGTACGAAAACACCTTTGTAACCATTCTGTTGCTCTGTTGTAAACAATCTGTAATTAAGTGGTACAAGCACTTTAATCAAAGATGTTGCAACCAGAGATGACCTGATAGTTGTTTTTATTTTTGAAAGAGCACCATGTGAGTGGGGGAGGGGCAGAGAGAGGGGGGACAGAGGATCCAAAGCAGGATGCGCGCTGTGGGGCTTGAACTCCTGAACTGAATTCTGACTCCTGAGCCAAAGTCAGATGGTCAACCATCTGAGCCACCCAGGCATCCTGGTGTGTTTGTCATTCTTGGCAGGAATGGGGATGACTTATGGGAACGCTTTAANAAAAAAAAAAAAAAAGAATCTCTACACCCAATGTGGGACGTGAACTCACGATCCTGAGATCAAGTCACACGCTCTTCCAACCAAGCCAGCCAGGCACCCCAATTTCTGGGAACTACTTAAAAGGTACTTGGGGAGCCCCCTTTCCAGTGGCCGAGAAGTCTAATTTGCTCATAGCAAATACATCTGTTAGTAAGACTCTAGTTTCAGTTCACAAATCATCCTCAAAGTCCTCACCAGTTTTAAAGAGGTCACATAGTCGCACAGGCGGGGGCGCCTGAATGCCTGTGGCCAAGGGCCCACCCTTTGCCAGAGGACTGGTGTCCCGTGGCTGTTGGGAGGTCTTTATGCAGGGCCTCTGGAACCCAGACGTAGGAGCGTGTGTGGGCCAGGGAAGCCCGGGAGCATCACGGGGCCTGCTGGGGCACCCTTCCCTTGGGGTCTGGGCCCTAAGGGTGCCCTGCTCAGCCAGTGCCATCCCTGCTGGCCTAGGGTCTCTATTAAGGGGGACCAGGGGCTCCGTGTCCACACGTGGGCTGTTGCCAGGCTGCAGAAGGAATCGTTCCCACTTGGAAGATGTGGTCCTGACGTGGGCAGGGTGTGCAGGATCCCCCCGACCAACAGATAGCTCCCCGGTGTCCCAGTGACTGCTTTCGTCTTGGGCCTTCCCCATCGGGCCACTGCGGTCCTGCAATGGAAACGAGAGAAGATGGTCAGGTCCTCTGTTCAGAACCAGTGCCAGGGGTGCAGCAGGACCCAGGGATGGGGGAGAGAGTCCCCATGCCTCCACTGCTGCTTCCTCCTCTGCCTCAGGTTCTCCCCCTCTTCACTCTTCTGCCTACTCACTAGTTCTCGGGATGGCAGGCCAGGGACCGGTTTCATTCTGTGGTTTGGCAAAGCAGGGCGAATAAATGCCTTCATCTCAAATCCTCTGCCAGAGTCCGTGACCGGGCTTTCCAGAAAAGCATATTTCCATGGGACTTTAGATCAGGTGAGAGGGGGCCTGAGAGGAGGGGTGAGCAGGAAGGGCCGTGAGAGCATCAAGAAAGGGACAAGGAGCTGTTGTGTCTGCTCACTGCCAGGTGGATGGGAAGGCCTCCAGAGCCTGGGGAAGGTTTGAAGCCGGGGGAGTGGCTGCAAGGAGGACCCCAGGATGTGAGCACAGCTTGGGGCCTGGCCTGTCCCTTCTCCCTCAGGAGCCAAGGATGCACCGGAATCTGAGAGCAGGGACAGGCAGGAGGACCCTGCATCACTACCCCAGGGCCGTGTGGAAGGGGCTTGTGGCCGGTTGTTACATCTGGGAAGACCTCTGCCCCTGACTCGCTGGGCTACGCTATCATGCAGACTTAGCTCCTCACCTGCCAAACCAACCACGCCTGTGTGAGCATCCCACGTGACCGTGGCCTATGTTGCGGGTTGGCAGTGACCCAGCATAGATCCTCTGCCTTAGTGTCGGTGGCTCCGGTGACAGAAGAAAGCAAAGTCTTTGTTCTGTGGCCTTCGGAGTGCAGGGGAGTTGGCTACACGTGAAGCACCAAGAACAAGCAGAAGAGTAGGGAGGATGCGGGGCTGCGTACGAGGAACCTGAGCTTACCTCGTACCATGGACACACGGGCAACGACCACACATCTCCTAACTGAACATGATGCAAAGCATGGCAGGACAGACTTCCCACAGCATGGTGTAGCAAAGTCACTTTGAGAAGGGTAGGAGGGGCAGAGGGGCATGCGGTCAAGGACCAAACCCCTGGAGCAACTGGCCACAAACAGGCGGGGTCGGACCCCACACCAGATACCCCTGGCCGTGGGGACCTGCGCCCGGGAAGACCAGTCCCTGTAGAACAGATATCTGGCTTTGTGAGTCTGGGGCTTCCCACTAAGAGAGCTGGAGGGTGACAGGAAACAAAGTCCCTGTCTGTAGAGCCAACACGCTAAATAACCGGGCCCAACACAGCACTGAAACCGCAGTCTGGAAAGCACCTGGGTGTGTCTGTGCAGGTATTAGTCACCTAAGCTTAGGAGGGATGGTGGCGGGGCAGGGACCTGCAGGAGCTCCGCTGGAACGGAAGTGCGGGTGGGCACCACTTCACCTGCCCTCCCCCAGCTGGGATGCGCCTGGGAGCAGGGTCTGTCTCCACACGCTGCTGGCTGCTTGTGCTCGGCTCCAGCCATTCCCGGTAGTCTTGGCTTTGGGCAAACATGTAAAGAGTTCATACCTATTCTCTCTACACTATTCCAAAAACTAGAAGAGGAAGGAAACTCTAAATTCATTATATGAGCACTGTATCAGCATTACTGATACCAAAACCAGGCAAAGGCACTGCAAGAAAAAATCAAGGACCAAAATCCCTGATGAACACAGATGCAAAAATTATCAACAAAATCACACCAAATTCCGCAATACGTTAAAAGGATCACCATTCACGAAGATCAAGTAGGTCTTGTTTCAGGTGCGCCTGGGTGGTTCAGTGTTCACAGGACAGTTAAGGTGACGCCTCGCCTCAACAAGAGAAGGATGATAACCAAACGGTCATCCTAATAGATGCAGAAGAAGCATCCGACAAAGTACATCTGTTTATGATAAAAAATCTTAACGGGTGTAGAGAAAACAGACTTCAACATAATAAAGGCCACATCTGTCAAGCCCACAGTTAAAACCCCACACTAAATGGTGCAGAAGTGAAAGCTTTTTCTCTAACATTTCAGGAACAAGATAGGGATGTCCGTGTTCACCACTTTCATTCAGCAGAGTACCGGAATTCCTACCATAGCAACCAGACAAGAAAAGGAAATAAAAGGCATCCGAATGGGTAGCGAAGTAAAACTGTCCCTGTCTGCAGACAACATGATGCTCCATAGAGAACCCTCTAAAGACTCCTTCTAGGAACTACCAGAATAAGTGAATTCAGGGAAGTTGCAGAAATCTGCTGTGTTTCTATACACTAATAACAACAGAAATAAATTAAGAAAACAACCCCATTTGTGATTGCATCAAAAAGAATGAAATACCTAGGAATAAATTTAACCTAGGAGATGAAAAGACCTGTATTCTGAAAACTGTAAGACACTGGTGAAAGCAACTGAAGATGACAAACAAATGGAAAGATAAAGTATGCTCTGGGAATGGAAGGATTAACACTCTTCCATACTACCCTATGCATGCAATCTATGAAATTCAAACCAATACACATGAAAATACCAATACCATTTTTCACAGACTTAGAATAATCCTTAAATGTGTATGGAATCCAAAAGACCCCGAAAAGCAAAAGCAAACTTGGGAAAGAAAAAGCTGGAGGAATAACAATCACAGATTTCAAGATATACTACAAAGGTATAGTAATCAAAATGGTATAGTATTGGCATAAAAAAAACGGACACATAGATCAATGGAACAGAATAGAAAATCCAGAAATAAACCCATGATTATATGGTCAGTTAATCAAGGACAAAGAAGGCAAGAATATACAGTGTGGAAAAGACAGTCACTTCAATGAAGGGTGGTGGGAAAACTGGACCATTTTCTTACACTATATAAGAAAAAATAAACTCAAAATGGATTAAAGACCTAGGTGCACCTGGGTGGCTCAGGCCGTTAGGTGTCCAACTCTTAATTTTGGCTGAGGTCATGATCTCACGGTTCATGAGTTTGTGCACCACATCGGGCTCTGTGCTGACAGCATGGGGCTGCTTGGGATTCTCTCTCTCCTCCTCTGCCTCTCCCCTACTCACATGCGCATGTACAAGCTCTCTCGAAATTAATAAACTTAAAAAAAACTTTCAAAAAACAAAAAGGATTAAAGACCTAAATGTGAGATGTGAAACCAGGAAACTCCTAAAAGACAACACAGGCAATAAGCTCTTGGACATCTGCCTTAGTAACATATTTATGGCTATCACTCCTCAGGCAAGGGAAACAAAAGCAAAAATAAAATACTGGAAGTACATAAAATAATAAAATAAAAAATAAAATACTGGGAGCGCACTTTTGCATAGTGAAGAAAGCCATTAACAAAACAAAAAGGCAATGTACTGAATGGAAGAAGATATTTGCAAATAACATCTGGAAAGGGGTTAATATCCTTAATATATAAAGAACTTATATTACCACTCAAAACCAAAGAGTCAAATAATCCAAATAAAAAATGTACAGAGGCCCAAACAGACACTTTCCCAAAGAAGACATAGAGATGGCCAATAGACACATGAAAAGATGCCCAACATTGCTAATTATCAGGGAAATGCAAATCGAAACCACAATGAAATATTATCTCATACCTGTCAGAATGAGTAGTATCAAAAATACAAGAAATAACAAGTATTGGGGAGGATGTGGAGCAAATGGAACCCTAGTGCACTGTTGGTGGGAATGTAAACTGGTGCAACCACAGTGGAAAGCTGTATGGAATTTGCTAAAATAATTAAAAATAGACATACCATATGATCCAGTAATTTCACTACTGGGTATTTCCCCCAAAAAAGCAAAGTACTAATTCAAACAGATATATGCACCTGTGTTTACTGTAGCATTATTTATAAGAGCCAAGATATGGAAATAGCCCATGTCCATTGATAGATGGATAGATAAATAAGATGTGGTATATATCTATATAATGGAATATTACTCAGCCATAAAAAAGAATAAATACAGAAAATTGGTGGTTGCCCAAGGGGAAGAGGATGAGGAGATGGGCAAAATAGGGTAAGGGGATTGGGAGGTACAAACTTCCAGTGATAAGTAAGTCACAGAGACGAAAAACATAGCACAGGAAATAAAGTCAATTCGACTAACAATGTTGTAGGGTGAGAATGACCATATTTATCATGGTGAGCCCTGATTCATGTGCTGAGCCGCTGAGTCACTACGTTGAACACTAATATAACTGTATGTCAACTATACTTGAGTAATAAAAATAAAAGGAACAAGAGCAGATCCTAGGGGAAGACAGTGCCTTGGTACAAAAAAGTACACTTAGGTAAGTGAAGGGGAGGATGGGAACGGTTCCTTAGAAATCCAGGGCAGGTCCCATGATGGACAGTCTGATAAAGACCCCCCACTCCATGCAGAAGGAAGAGAAAAGCCCTGGTGGTTAACCTTGGTTGATCAAGCTGCCCTTTTGACTAGGAGCTCACATCCCTGAGAGACTCACTACGGCAGGGAGATGGTGGAGAGCAGAGAAAGGAGTTGGCTTAGGTCAGAGCAGACAAAACACTTGGGTGTTAAAAATTCTGTGTGTGTTTGGGGTGCCTGCGTAGCTCAGGGGTAAGCATCCGACTTTGGTCCAGGTCATGATTTCATGGTTTGTGGGTTCAACCGTGTGTCAGGCTCTGTGTGGACAGCTCAGAGCCTGCTTCGGATTGTCTCCTTCTCTCTCAAAAAATGAATAAACATTAAAAAAAAAATCTGTATGTGTTCACTGGTTACTAGGACTAGAAGGGAAACACTATCCTCATTCACTGACCTTCTGAGGCTCCAAGGGAACCTCGCAGTCACTCGGGTTCCAGACGTCAGGGTTGTGTGGAGGGTAGACTGTGCTCTGGCTCCGTTTCCTGGTGGAGAGAAAGTGCTGTCACCTCACAGGGTCCTGATCCTGACCTGGTGGTCACCGGGTGGCCTCTTTCTAGCAGCTACAAGCTATGGAGCAGAGAAATGGACTGCCTTGGGTTTTGTCGGGCAGCCCGTTATTGGCAGTGGGGCGGAAGCAGAGAAGCCACCTGGGAAGCTGTCTGGGAGGACAAGGTCCCTACCTGTGTCTTATTGTGAACTGGAACCCGCCTTCCAGTACAGCACCCGCCCCGTGGGAGCCACCCTGGATCTAGACAAGGCACCGTCTCAGATGACTTGCAGAAATGCAGAGCAGGCCTCCAGGGGAAGGCACCTGTAAGAGGTCAGGTCTTTCCTGCTGTAGGTTACAAGCCCTCAGGCCTGTAAACCATGCTGGCCACACTTCACTGTCACCTCTTCCTGGAGGTTAGTGCAGTCACAAGTGAGCACCATCAAAGGTGCTCACACGGGCACCCTGCACCTCTCACCTCTGCCCGGCAGCATCTGGCACCTGGTGAGGCTGAGGAGGGCCTGGTGGAACTACCTGCCAGCCAGTGCCACGTAGGCTTCTCCCACGCCGCTGGCTGCCAGGGGCCGCGCCTTGCGCCCCCATCTGTGAGTCTGTGGCATGGGGCCATGGCTGGGTTAGTGACTAGCTTGGCACCTTTTTCTAGGCAGGCCTGTGTTGAAGGGAGGGTCCGGCTTCTCTGTCCTGGACAAGGGCTGTCTCTTGAAACACATTCCTCCTCCTTCCATCCCCAGTTCTCCGGAGTCTCCTTCCAGATACTTCAGCCAGCGGTTCTCTGAGGACTGAGGTTTTTCCTACAGGATTGGGAAGTAACTTTATTCTCAGGACCCACATCCCCCTTGTCACCAAAAGGCATTTTGCTGGAAGGTAATGGGGAGATGGGTGTCCTGAGGCACCACTGGGGACCGTGCACACTGGCACAGGCCATGGGAAAGATACAGGGCACAGCTCATCAAGGAACTTTACAAATGCCCACACTCCCTGACCTAGGGGTTCCAAATGAAGACAGAGACACAAAAATGCTCATCAAAGTGATATAAATGACGGCAAGTTCGTTGCGTAGCAAAAATCTGTAAGTAATCTACATGCCCGGTCATCATGGAATAAACCCTTGTTACACCCGCTATATTCTGTGGATACCCGACACCACCGAACACTCCACAGCAACACGAGAGCGATGGAAGGGAAGATCCAGGGTGCACACTAGCATCTCTTGAACTAACGACGATGTAAAATTCAGTCCCTAAGTGCCCAGAACTGGAAGTACAGAACCACGTACGTGAGAGCTGCTGGCTTAAGGCGGGGTACTTAGGAGCAGTGCTCTCGTTTATAATAAAAATAGGAAGAGTGTGTGAGCAGATGGACATTGCCAACGCCGATTCTGTGGGTGGAGGCGGACTCTGTCTTTGGGTGGGGAGGGGGCCTCTGGCAGCTGTCCCCACCCCCGACCCCGGCAGGATGCAGTGTTCCTTGGAGGCACCAATGGTGTCACCTCCTCAGTCACTCAAGTCTTACCCACACTGCCCCGCCAACACCGTCTGAGCACCTACTTTCCTAGGCACTGGGACAGAGGGTTGTGTGTGAGCCCTGCCGGGAGGCCCGGTCTGGAGACAGGGGACACGAAAGCCAGGCACCGTACAACAGCCCCTTTTCCCTGTCCGAGGTGTGCCCGGAGCGCTGCGGGGCAAGGGGAGAAGCCGTCCCAGCCAAAGACAAGGCCCCTCTCGGAGTACTGTGATTGCTAGTACATATGGCTGTGTCCACCCTTACAAAAGGGACACGTTGGCTCCTTTTTGCATCCCTAGTAGCTGTAAGCCAAGTGCCCGGTACTGAAAGCGCTGCTGAACAAAAGACTGACAGATAAATAAATGGAACCCCCCGTGACAGAGACAAGCACTGGCTTACCTGCGGACTCGCGTGCTCGCCCCACTGAGACCCTGTGTCTTCCTCTCCGTCAACACTTACAGGTTCTTCCGGAGACCTTAGTGAAAGATTGTACATGTGTCCTTAGAAAAATGACCAGGAAGATGAAGGGCAAGGAGATGAGAACAGCAGGATGTAAATACTTGACAATGGTCATCAGAGGCTGTTCTAGGGGATCTTAGAGTCTCATTTCTGTAGTTCTGATGTAGGTCAGAAGGCCTGGGCAGAGGGACCGTTTGCTCTTCTGTCAAGCCCTCCATCAACAGGAAAGGTGACACAAGGCAGACTCTTAACCTGGAGAGACCAGAGTTTGCATCCTGGCTTTGCCAAGGACTGGCGGTCACCGGCACAGTGTGACTCTGGGCTCATCATTCTACCTCGCTTTCCTCATCCACAAACGAAGACAACAGTGCACGAGTGACTGCGAAGACAAGTGTGACAATGTGTGTGCACGTGCCTGGCTGAGGGCCTGGAACACGGGCGGTAATGTCAGTTGAACTCCTGTAGCAGAGCCCCTCCCATCAGCAATGGAGACGTCTGCGCTGCACTGGGTTGTACGAGTCTTTCTAGTTACAGCTCATCCCTTACAAGACCCGAGGGCACTGTGTGTGTCCCAGGGATAGGGAAGAGCACAGGCAAGAGGAACAGGGCTCCCACCACTGAAAGAAGAGTGGAGAGCCAGAGCCCCCTTGCTCTCTAATGGGGCTGAAGGGCAGTGCTAACACTTACCGTGCAAGGGCTGGAAGTCAGCGCAAGGCCAGCCTCACCCACGTCACTCAGGGTGGTTACATCACATGATCAAGTGGGCACTCTCTCCGGTGAGCTATGCGGACAAACCCCAGCTCTGCCAAATGTGGGTGTCTGTATTTGAGTCTCTTCATCTGTATGCAGAAGCCAACGATCCTCACAGGGTGATTATGACGAGGAAATGAGATCATGCACATGAAACACCTACCCTGCCACACAGTTGATAATCCTGTGTTCACTCGAGCAGCCGCCTACCAGCCACTGATTCACAGGAGCTCAGCTCCATCAATAAAGGACATCTCTCAATAGTCTGAAGATACCAGTCTGTCTTCTTGTTTCTGACGCTACCACTGACAAGTCAGGCGTCTGATGTTCCTCTGTGGGTGATCTCTCTTCTCTCCAGCTACTCTTCAGCTCTTCCCTTTGTCTTCCGTGTTCTGTAATTTCATTATGTTGTCATCATCTAAGGGTCGTCTATTTTTTTTTTTTACCTTAAAAACTAACTTGAGGCACAACATACACTAAAACTTAAGTGTATAGATGAGCTTTGATAAATCTATCTTTATCTATCTTTGCAAACTATCACCCCAATCAAGATAGAGCAAAAACATTTTTAACTGAGATATAACGGACAAGATATGGAAAATTCTCATCACCCCCAGAAGTTCTCATATGTGTCTTGGCAGGCAATTCTCCTCTCCCCCAGAAAAGTCACACTGATCCATACAGCAGGTAGTCTTTGGTGTCTGGCTTCTCTCACTTAACAGTGCTTTGAGATCTGCCCATGTTGTTTCTGTTGCAGCATGCCACTGCAGGAACCTACCTCAGTGCGCTTATCCATTAACCTTCTCATTTCCACACGTCTAGCCTTTCACCGATGCTGAACTCTCTCAGTTACTGCAGCATCATAGATCTTGAAATTAGGCAGGAGAAGTCCTCCAGCTTTGTTTTTATCAGAATTGTTTTGGCAATTCTAGGTACTTGCATTTCTATATAAATTTTAGGATCAGTTTGCCAATTTTTACCAAAACACCTCCCCAAACCCCACTGGAATTTTGGTTTGGATTAGGTGGTCTCTACCAATCAATTTAGGATGAACCGAGATCGTCACAATATTGAGTTTTCCAATCCACGAATATGAACTTTTCATTAATTTAGATCTTTTAATTTCTCTTAGCAATGTTTACAGTTTTTACTTAACAGACCTGACATATTTTTGTTATATTTATCCCTAAGTATCTAATTTTTTTAAAAAAAATTTTTTTTTTTTTTTTAATGTTTTATTTCTAGGAGAGAGAGAGANAGTATCTAATTTTTGATGCTGTTCTAAATGGTATTTGATTTAAAAAATCATTTTCCAATTGTTCATAGCATTTATATAGAAACAATTTAATTTGTATGTTAACTTTGTATCCTTGTGATCCTGCGAAAATATTAGCTCTAGTAGCATTTGCATAATTTCATTAGGATTTCCTACATCCACAATCATGGTGTTTGCAAATAAAATAATGACTCGTTCCAGTTTGAGACTTATTGTTTTCAAAATCTAAGAATATAAGCCTTT
Organism: Crocuta crocuta; assembly: GCF_008692635.1. NCBI lineage: Eukaryota > Metazoa > Chordata > Mammalia > Carnivora > Hyaenidae > Crocuta > Crocuta crocuta. The sequence continues at coordinate 8,808,533 of NW_027533170.1, forward strand.
ATTCTGGAAAACACTGTAGTCTTTTTTCTTCAAATATTGCCTTTACCCTTTGTTTTCTCTTGCTGGACTCTTCCCTTAGCTTCCATGTTTCTCAACTCACATTTTCCATCTTTTTATCTTTCTTTGTTGCCTTGTGAATACTTTCTTCAGATTTAGCTTCCATTTCACCAGTTCTCTCTTCAGCTACATTTAATGCTTAAACTGTCCACTGAATTTTTAATTTCAATGATTATATTTTTCATTTCTACTAACTCTTTCTGGATCTTTTTCAAATCTATTTGGTCATTTTTCAAAGTCCTTTGCCTTTTTCTCTGGTAATCTCGAACGTGTGGCTCCAACTCATGACCCTGAGATCAAGAATCACATACACTATACCACCAGCTGAGCCAGCCAGATGCCTTGAAGTCCCTTACTTCCTTTATTATCAACTTTCTCTTTTATTTCATCAACTATATTAAACATTCAGGCCTGGGTTGAAGACATACGGTCATGTCTGCATTTACCTCTGCTTCCTTGGACAATTCAAAAATAAATTCTCCACTTGAGGCTTTTCACACAGTGCATGTAGAAGGCTGAGAAGCCATGTGACAGATTTCTTGTGTTTATAAAATCCTGGTGAGAGATCTCCCCTCTTCGGCCAATGCCAACATCAACATAGGCAGGCTCCCTGCTGCAGAGAGGGTGCATTTCTAGTTCATCTGTTCATTCATGGAGGGTATAGTGTTTTGGGGGCTCGGCTGTTTTTTTTTTTTTTATGTTTATTTTGAAAGAAAAAGAAAGTGCATGCAAGTGGGGGAGAAACAGAGAGAGAGAGAGTGGGAAAGAATCACAAGCAGCTTCTGTGCTGTCAATGCAGAATGTGACATGAGGTTCAATCCCACAAATCATGAGATCACAACCTGAGCCAAAATCAAGAGTCGGATGCTTAACCGACTGAGCCACCCAGGCGCCCAAGGGACTCAGCTTTATGTGGTGGTCTCCTACTGACCCCCCCATGCTGAACAGGCCTGTCTCTTGCACCCCTCCCAGCCATCTATATGAAAGTTCCAGAGCACTAAGCTTCAATTGCCTCAACAGCCCAGGTACTTACTCACTGAATTTTGGCTTTTGCTTCATTTTTGACATCTAATATTTAATTTACTTCCTTATATTATATTTGGCATTTTTAGTTATTTTCAGTTGGAACACTGTTAAGGTAACTAATCGTCATACGCAAATCTAAGAGCTTTCACCATATTATACTTCCACTAACCACTCAAGATGAACACAGGGCAAGATAACTGTGCCCCTTTCAAACAACTGTACCTGAGTGACATCTCTGAAATCTGTCCCTGCAGCAGATTTAATTTTTGGACATGGCGTCTACAGTCAGCACCAGAACCCTCACCGTAAGTCTGAAAAACAAAAAAATATTAAGTTTAAAAAGTGTTGACAGGATGCTGTGAAATAGATCCATTAGTGATGTACCTCAGGGAGGAGAAAGCTATACTTTGTAAGGCCCAAATGCACCATGCAGGAATTCTAATGACTGACCCCTATTTCTGGAGTAATTGATTTACAAACTAACAGTCTTGGGAACTAACAGTTCTGGTCTATCTGTCCTACACATCCAAAACAAACTCAGCCCTGAGCCCCAACAAAACACTTAATAAACATGAATAAGAAACTGAAGAGATTTAATTCAAACCACCAATAAACATACGACATGATACTTCTGTTCGCTGATAATCTAAGGACCATAAAATAAGATGAAATACTTTTTTTTTTTCAGTTAGCTATTTGCTTAACAATATTTACTGAGCATCTATTATGTGCCAGGTCCCTGGAGTAGTTAAGGACAATACAGTACAGAAGTGGACAAAAATCAGTCATCACGGAGCATACATCTAGTGAGAGGAGACAGACAGTAAACACATAAGTCAACTACGTGGCCATCAGATGATGAGAAGTACTGCCAAGGAAAATATGGCAATGAAAGGGGGTGGGGCAGTGTGAGGACAGAGCAGACAATTTTATACAGGGCATTCAGGGAATAGATCACTAAGGTGACATTTGAGCACAAAATAGGAAGCTTTGAGGGCATAAGCGATGTAGAGAGCTGGGGGAAAGCATTCAGCAGGAGCAATGACACAGACATGAGGGCAAAGACCCTGAGCCTGTGAAGGAACAGTAAGGAGGCCACATGGCTAGAGCTGGGTGTCTGGGGGAAAAGGGTAGGAGCGGAGGTCTGAGTGGATTATTCCCTACTACAGGCAAAGTCAGCCTCAATGAGACCTGTTCTGCTGTTGCCATCTTGAAAACGTTGTAAATTTTTTTTTTATTTGAAAATTTTAATAACCTTCTCTTTGGAAGGCAGCTATGCTCACCACTATACCACCAATGCTCAAGAGCCTTATCTTGAACTTGTGGAAGTGGAGTCTGATAGGTCAATGGAGCATGTCCATACGCAGAGGAGATATACACACTGCACAAGTCCATTGTCCCTTGCCACACCACTTGCATGCAGCATGCTCAATGACCCGGGGGCACAGAATTAAAGAGGACGCACAATATGTGGGAGTTCACTGAGACTCCGAGCGTAGACGCTAAGTGTTTGGCATCTACGCCTGAGTATGTGGGGAGCACCCACTGCCTGAGAGCCCGGGCTTTCCACGGGAACAAGAACTTGCTTCAGAGGCAGAAAGAAGCAGGATGTTTTAAAAACACGTGAACAGTCAAGGAACCCTATCATATCTTTTTTTATTCCTGTTACTTGCTTGGAACAGCTGATCACTTGTGGTGAAAATGATGACTCAGAAGGAAAGGGCAAGATGGGGAGACTCTTGCTCCTTTCCCTCTCAGTCCTTCCTTATGCATCAGCGAGCTGATGGGGGAGAGTACGGGGAGAAGGTGTCAGTAAGTAGAGTAAAAAGAGTGGAGTTAATTTTGTGTGGCATGTCCACTGTTCTGGTAAGAATGAAATACACAGGCATGTGTGAGCTCCAAAATGCAAATTGGGCGATTTTGATGATTCTGCATATATACAGTAAATGCTCTTATGTTATTCCACAAATAGACTAAACACTTTTTTTTTTTTTTTTAAGTAGGCTTCATGCCCAGCACAGAGCCGACTCTGGGGCCTGAACTCTTGACCCTGAGATCAAGACCTGAACTAAGATGCAGGGTCAGATGCATGAACCAACTGAGCCATCCAGGTGCCCCTAGGCTTAATGCTCTTTGCATTTTAAACTAGTGCTGCACAGTAGTAATAATAAAAATAATAATTTTAAAATATTAGCTTTACTTTACTTAGGAAGACACTCAAGAGTAAATAAGAAACATTATGAAAAGTCAAGAGTGACCAGGAAAGAAAGGAAAAGTTTAATACTTTAGTACTTTTAATAGCTTTTTTTCTGCTTTTGAACAAGGGGCCTTGCAATTTTCTTTTGTACCGGGCACACTTGCCCTGTCTGCAGGACCGTGGATTTTGCTCTAACCTGGAAGGCAGGGGTGAGTGACCTCGCCCAACACGTGGTTTAGCAGGACCTTCGGCTGTGGTGCCGAGGGCAGACTGTATGGCAGACACAGGTGGGCTGGGAGGAGGCTGCTGCAGACACTGATGGGGCTCAGACCACTGCAGTAACAAGGGGTCATTCTGGGTACATCCCAAAAGTAAAGCTGACAAAATCTATTGACGGACTGGGTGAAGAGTGCTTCAGGGAAAAGAAAAAAAAAAAAAAAAAAAGAATTGGGGAGGACTTCCAGGTTTTTAGCCCCAACAACTAACAAGGGACTTGGCATGTAAGAGACGGGGACTGTGGGAGAGCAGGTGGGTGGGGTAAGGAGGCCTTCTGTTTGGAAAGGTGGGTTCAGGACACCCAGTAGAGAGCTGAATGGACGGTTCGGGGACAGGCCTGGGGTCTGAGACAGACATTCCAGAACTGTCAGGTGATCTCATCTCAGACCACTGAGGGAGTGTCACTAGAGGAGAGGCCAAGAAACCAAGCACCAGAGCATTCTCACATTTACAAGTTGGGGAGATGGTAAAAAACTGGCAAAGAGGACAGAAAGCAGGAGAGCCAGGAGTGGGGTGACTGGAAGTCCAGGTGAAGACAATGTTTCAGTGACAAATTGTGACAGACACTAACAGGTCAAATCACTGGGGGAGAACTCATGACTCTTTTTAGCAAATGGAGATTCCTGGGGAATCAAAGCACAGCTGGGGCAAGTTCAAGCAAGAATGGGAGAGGAACAGCAGGACGGAAGGGCGAAGCTTCAGAAGATGTTTAGTGGCAGCGTGTACACTCATCAGCATGGCAGGGACACTGGCTGAGCCCTGACATGCATTCTCCTCTCATCTGGCCAGACTGGGCTACACTTTCTAGTCTTCCTTGCAGTCAGGTGTGGCCCTGAGACTAGGTTCTTTCTAGTGGGATGTTAGCCACTTCCAGGCCTGGCCCCTCAAAGCCTCCTGTTTAGCTCCTTCGTGCTCTTGGCCTTCAGTGGCTCCAGGCAGCAGGAGACAGGCCTCAGGGAGTGACAGAACCTCAAGATGTAAGGAGCCCGGGTCCCCGAATAACCTCACCAAGGACAGCTGCCCTGCCGATCTCAGTTCCTCCCAGGACGGTTATAAGAACAAAAGAAACAACTTCTTCTTCTTCTTTTTTAAAAAGTTCATTTATTTATTTATTTTCAGTAATCTCTACACCCAGCATGGGGCTCAAACTCATGACCCTGAGATCACAAGTTGCATGCTCTTTTGACTAAGCCAGCCAGCCGCCCCATTGAGAGAAACAACTTTTTTTTTTAAACATTGTTTATTTATTTTTGACAGAGAGAGAGAGAGAGACAGTGTGAACAGGGAAGGGGCAGAGAGAGAGGGAGATACAGAATCTGAAGACAGACTCCAGGCTCTGAGCTGGCAGTCAGCACAGAGCCTGATGTGGGGCTTGAAGCCACGAACCGTGAGATCATGACCTGAGCTCAAGTCGGATGGTTAACTGACTGAGCCACCCAGGCGCCCTGAGAGAAACAACTTCTACTGTGTTAAGCTACCACAATTTTGTTATCTATTTGTCACTGTGGCCTAGTCTAACACAAGCCACACACCATTGCACATGCATGCACTTGGGAGGAAGGTGGAGCCTCTTCAAGGAGAATTTAGAAATATGTGCTCACATTAAAAACAAGCAGCAGTCACCAGCTTATGAACCAGCCCCTTGCCTTCTGAGACCCAATCTTGGGGTGGGCCTCAGCAGCTGTATTGCTGACCAGTGACCTGATGGGTTGGCCCCACTTCTATCATGCCAGCCAGCTGGACCCAAAAGGGACATCTGGGTCAAATGGGCCAATCAGATCACTTCTCCCCACTTATTAACTGGGACTCAGCTATTCTAGTTGGCTTGAAGTGAGAGTCGATGGTCTGTGGGTAGACTGTGTTACTGTGAACTATCTGGGGAAGGAGGATGTGGGGAGAAGCTGGGTGTGGGGAGCAGAAGGGGAGGAAAAGATGCCGGCATTGTCGGCAGTTTTTCAATTCTTGGTGCTGGTTCTTCAAGGGGTCAGGGAAGAACCCTGTCCCCTGCATTCCCCAGGATACCCCATTACTTTGCCAGGACATTTTTTTTCCTTCTATATTGCTGAGGCCATTCTGAAGTGTTTTTTAATTCTATTATTTGTAACTAAAAGAGCCTTGGTCAAAAGATAACCTTTGAAACTAAAATTTAAACTTCTATGAATTTGTCCTAAGGAAGTAATTGGTCTAGTGAAGGAAGAGGTTCTTTGTAAGAAGTTCCACTGAAACATCGCTGTTAACAATGAAAATGAAGATTAACCTAAATGCCAATCAATGTGGGATTGGTCACTTATCAATTCAACAAATATTTATCCAGTGAGCACTTATTCCGTGCCAGGTACTGTGCTATGTGCAGAGGGTGTATCAGTAAATAAAACAGGCAAAGCTTCTGCTCTCAGGGAACTTCCATGAGATAAGCAATACTCACATAAAGACACTCAGAATATCTGATCAGGATAGTGAGAAGAGCTAGACGAAGTCCCAACAATGAGCACAAAGGCTCTAAGAGTGCAGCACATCTGAATTGTTTCAAGGTCATAAAGGAAGGCCCTTATGGCTGAAGGAGGAGAATAAGGAGCTGAGGGTGGAGAGGTGGCATCAAGGGTCAGAGAAGGTATACAAGGGGCTCAATGAGGCAAAAGATGCCGGATGGTGTGTGGTATTAAAGAGATGAGGTGGATGGGTGCCTGGGTGGCTCACTTGGTTAAGCATCCAACTCTTTTTTTTTAAATGTTTTTTATTTATTTCTGAGAGAGAGACAGCATGAACAGGGGAGGGTCAGGGAGAGAGGGAGACACAGAATCTGAAACAGGCTCCAGGCTCTGAGCTGTCAGCACAAAGCTGGACCCGGGGCTCGAACCCACAAACTGTGAGATCATGACCTGAGCCGAAGCTGGATGCTTAACCGACTGAGCCACCCAGGCGCCCCAAGCATCCAACTCTTGATTTCTGCTCAGCTCATGATTTCATGGTTGTCGGGCTCTGCACTGACAGTATGAAGCCTGCTTGGGATTCTCTCTCTCTGCCCTTCCCTTGCTAGTGGCTCATGCTCTTGCTCTCTCTATGTGTGCTCTCTCCCTCAAAAATAAACATTAAAAAAAGCAGAAAGGGATGCGGTCAAGCAACTGGTATCCACTTGAAGAGATCTGCAATGGCCTAAATAAGAGCTTTTACCCTGAGTTCCCCCCTGCCTCCTCCTGTCTCCTGATGGCCTCCCCTTCCTGATCCCACAGGCGCCCACACCCCGCACGTACCACACGTACCCGACCGGTTGCCTATGACTGCCTGATCATTTCACAGGCCCCTGCATTTTCCCTGCATTGTGCTCAATCTAGTTTCAAATGACCAGTGCGTGTGCATCCGTTTCTCTTCCTCTCCCACATGAGTAGATCTGTGAGGACAAGAACGACAAAGCTTTTTTTTTTTTTTTAACCTTCCCTTGTCTCTCCTGTGCCTTCACACAGAAAGTACTCAATGAATACTTGCTGACTGAATAAACAAATGAAGGTTAACTTTCCCTGCACTGCTCCATCCATTTCACTTCCTGAAGGAACAGGAACTTCGGGAGCAGAAGTTCTGCACTAGTGAACTCGGTCCCAATACTGGGATGCTGGGACTCCACGCTACTGCAGGGCTGGGGCCCCTGCTCTCTCGCATGGGTATTAGCTACCCTGTTTCTCAGGACTCACCCGCAAAAATGACTGCTTCTCTCCACAAGCTTTGCATGTCCACTTGAGACTCTTCTTCTCCTACAATGAAATTTCAGAAATGTGGCTTAGATAATTATTTAAAACAGGTGGAACTGAATCAAAAATAATGATCTGAAAAGATGAGTGGAAAAGAATAAAAGTGTAAGAACAGACCAACATATATGTATAAAAAGCCAGCACATTATAAAGGTGGCATTTTAGGAGTGAGGAAAAAACAGACTATTTAGTAAATGGTGCTAGGAAAACTGGCCATCCATATGAAACAGTCTAGTTAGATCTCTACTACCTGTGGTTCTCAAAAATAATTCCACAACACTTAATTTCAATTCCTGATAAATCTAACTAGATGGGTTCTCTCTTAACAGGATAAAATACCTTACATTTAGCGCTAAAACTATAGAATCACTACCAGCTCTCCCATGAAAATCAAGAACAAGCCAAGAATCCCTACTACTATTTACCATTGTTATTTTCTACAAACAATTGGAAAAGAAAAAGTAGTAAGAGGTAATGAAAATTGGAGAGGAAAATATTATCGTTATTTATAGATATGATTTCCTTTTTTACCTGAAAACTCAAGAAAATCAAATGAAAAACCACCAAAAACAACCTAATATGGTGAGGAGAAGTACAAAGTTAATACAGCTTGAAAAGTTAATAGAGTCTTTATATAAGCATTTATCTAGTTAGAAAAGGTAACAGAAGAGTCCATTTATAACAGCAACAAAGAAAATGTTATCAAAAGGCACCAAAGTTGTTTGAAAAAATGGAATGGCGTAGATGTTTTGCTTAACAACAAAAACATGCCTGGGTTGATTCATAAAAATTAATGTAAGTCTGATCCTGATACAAAAACCACTGGGTTTTTTGGTCAAATACCCAATAGGATTCTAAGGAGGTCAAGCAGCATCTCCTACACATTTATGTGGGTATGTCCTACAATTCATTTAATTCTCCAGGACCGATCCTCAAACACCATAAAAATGTTTTCTATGGGTACATCTGCAAGTAAGAAATGGACTTTAAAAAAAAATGTCTGGAAGCATACACCGCAACTGGCTAGCTCTGGGGGTCCGGAGACAGTATGGTTAACAGATATGGTTATCAGTATGGTTAACAGGATCTTTGCAATCAGATAGCCCTGCATCTGTCATTTATTAGACCATTTGGGTTCTCTGGATTGCTGTATTCTCATCTCTGTAAAATAATGATAAGACATCTAATCTAGAGGCTGTTTAAATTAAAAGGGATGTGTGAAATGGTCATACCTGCAATTAAATTGTTAACTCTTTTCCCCCTTTAGTTTCAAATCACTTTTCATAGTTGAAAATGACCATGAGTGTGTACTACAGTATATATGTTTAATAATTTAAAAATGGAAATGATTTCTATTTAATCTCAATTCCTAAAACATAGTCCAAAAAATGAAGTAAAAACAATTTCTGAGTCCCCGAATAGCCCCTACAGTCTCAGCGAGATTACAGGTGCATACTCAGCATCGGGTTTTTAAACATACATTTTGAAGAAGTTTGATGTTACCCTCTTTCAGATCACAGTAGATTAGCAGATAACTAAGGGGTAAGAGAGGACTATCAGAAGCAGATAGGCTTGTTTGACAGCAGTGTTAGGTGACATCAAGCAGGAAGAGGAAATACTATCCAGGAAAAAAGAGGTTAAGTGACATCCCCTAAATTGCAACTTGAAAGCTTGGGAAGCAGTACATTTTAGAAATATCGATTATCCTGTTTAAAATATTCATACGAAGGTTGTTTACACTCTGGGAAACGGGTCGGGAATGCGGATGGTGACATCGATAGGGCCAAGCAGTGAAAGCAGGGGATGCCCGTTCCTGTCTCAGTTTTAAAATCGGTCATCTCCCTAGTATTTAAATTAAGAAAGAGGCACTTTGGGAGCTAAGCTCTACAAAAAAGAGGCTATGCTCAACCTCGCTTTCCCAACTATCAGCAAGAAGTCACGAGGCCGCTCCGCAGAAACCATCGCCCTTGGCCCCTACGAATCTTTTACAACAGCCATGCCGAAAACTAACAAAAAAAGCCCACAAACACGTTATGAAGAGATGTCAAAACCCAGTTCTCAAAGCCAGTCATCGTCACGTGTCCGGGCCTCGGGGAGACCCAAGCAACAGCGGGAGACGGCGCCCGCGCCGGAGAGCACGCCACGGGAAGCAAGCCGGGCACCTTGCGGCCTCGCCAAGTCCCGCACGCCTTCCCCGCGCCCGGAGGAGGGGGATGCCGGTGCCCACCCCACCTGGTGCGCCTGGAAGAGGCGGCAACTGCAGCATCGCAGCACGCGAAACCGCTGAGGCGCCGCCATTGCAGCCGCTTTCGCCACTGCGCATGCGTCCGGCTCCCTTGATTGCCTTAACTACGCTCCCCCTACATGTTCAGGGTCCTCTAGACATCCCCCCCGCCACGGCGCCGCCTCGCGTACGCATGCGCATGCGCCGGCGCTTCGATCGGCCCCAGCTCCGCCCCCACCACGCCTTCGGGCCTCTCTAGCCCGCGGATCGTCTCGGCGGTCGGCCGGGATGCACGTGACTGCAAGGGCTCAGGCCACTACTGCTCAGTGGGGTGGGGAGTTGTTTGGGATTTGCGTCCACCTGGCCACCGACGTGCTATCTCAACCGGACCGGCTCCTGTCTTCCTGAGTCCGCATCTCTGTTTGGCCGCGCTGGGAAGATTGAAGTTGCAACGGCAAGGCCTCCAGCCGCTGCTCCGGGTCTGGCCTTTGCCCTCACCATTACCTCTGCTGCTGCTAGTCTCAGACTGGGAGTGGGAGGGCGCCTCTCCGCTCCCACCCACCTCTTGGGGCTAGTGGTTGAGGTTTGCAGGACTTCTGGGCAGAGGAGGCCAGGTCATCTTTGAGACTGAGCCCAGAGGGCCGAGAAAGCAGGCAGTTCACCAGCCCCATGCTTACCGGAGAGGGAGAGAGACGAGAGGCCGCCGTAAACGAAACCAGCCCCTCCTGCAGTCCCCAAGAAAGAAAGCCCCACTGAGATCCATTTTGGAAGGTGGGGTAGCAGGGCCCAGTAACACACCCCTTCTGTCCCAACCGCACAGGGACCAAACGCCAGTCCGTCAAGATGTTCCACGTGCCGATAACAAGCCATCTTACTAAAATTAAAACACCCTATCTTGACAAGGATGTGGTGAGAGGAACAGGATTCTGGTAGAAGGGTAAAATTAAAAAACTGTTAGGAAAACCATCTGGCAGTTACCTCTGCACTAAGAAAACAACTGACTCACCCAGATTTATTATTTATGCATTAGTGTTCAGAAAAAAATGGAAATAACGTGCTAAAGAACGGTTGCCTACGGTAACTCAGCAAGGACCGTCATGCTGGTCCATTACCGAGAGTCTGAGTTTGCCATGAAAATGCTGGCAATGTGTATCGATGGGAGGCAAAGAAGTTACAAGAGTACATAACTTCGGCTCGGTAACACCAGGCATTATTTATTTCCAGGGGTGGGGGCTTACGGTTGTGTATGATTTAAAATTGTTTAAAAATTTTAGGTTTTCCAAGTTTTGCACAAAACCACGTCAGAAAAAAACCACCAAATTTGTTTACAAATACTGTTTGAGAGGCTGAATTTACAAATGGATTGTGACCAGACCACATACGACCACTTCTATAGCAGCAACCCCCCAACCTCCAAAACCAATCTACGACCTCTAAAGCATACACAACTTGGTCAATGACTACCAATTTCCCTATATTTTGCGTTTTGCCTCTCATCTCTGGAAGAACCTGAGGCCAATCATGCTCCTCACAGCAACACAAAAGACTTCCTTCTAGTTAGCCAGCTTCCCTTCCCTGCCCACAGCCTCTCATCAGAGCACAGCTGAAGCCTTTCCTTGTTTTCACTTATAAGGCTTTCCCACTCCTCTACCTTTGAGTCTCTGTCGGGTGATGATGGCTGACTCCTTTTCTGTTGCAAGCTCTGGGTAAATAGTCCTATTCTCATTTGTGTGGTCTTTATTCCCGTGTGTCTGAGTTTCTGTGGCTGAGAGCAGAAGGCATCTGAAAAGAATGTTTTATGCTTGATGAAAACAGCAGAGTAAAAATTTCACATAAGGTACAGGCTCACCTTTGAAAAAGAAAAAAATAAACACAGGGGCCCTTGGGTGGCTCAGTCGGTTGAACGTCTGACTCTTGATTTTGGCTCAGGTAGTTCCTGAGATGGGGCCTCGCGTGAGCTTCAAGCTGTCTGCTTGGGATTCTCTTTCTCTCTGCCCCTCTTCCACTCACACTTGGTCTCAAAATAAATAAACATTAAAAAAAAAAAAACCCAAACACAAAAATACTGAATAATTGTAAAACTAGGAAAAATTGTTTTTCTACTTTTCTGTATGTTTTCCTCCCTTCTGTTATAAACATGTAATCTTTTTTAAAAAGTCATATACATATTGGGGTGCCTTGGGTGGCTCAGTTAAGTGTCTGACTCTTGGATTTGGTTCCGGTCATGATCTCATGGTTCTTGAGATTGAACTCTGTAGGGCTTCAAGCTGTCTGCTTGGGATTCTCTCTCTCTGCCCCTCCTCCTGCTTACATGTGCCTGTATGTAAACATTAAATAAACATTAAAAAATAAACATTAAGGGGCGCCTGGGTGGCTCAGTTGGTTGCACAGCCAACTTCGGCTCAGGTCATGGTGTCAGTATTCATGAGTTCGAGCCCTGCATTGGGCCCTGTGCTGAGCTCAGAACCTGGAGCCCGCTTCAGATTCTGTGTCTCAGATTCTCAGATTCTCTCTCTCAGCCCTCCCCTGCTCACACTCTGTCTCTCTCAAAAATAAACATTAAAAATTTTTTATAAAAAACATTAAAATAAACATTAAATAAAATTAAACATTAAAACTAATTTTCTTGGGAATTATAAAAGTGACTTGGTTTGGTACATGACTTGGTAAGCAGTTTAAAAATATATAATTATGTTTGCTTACAGGATAAAAATGTTTTTAAAGCTTTATTTGTATTATTCATATATTTTTTAGTGTTAACTGCTCTGGTTGTTAAATATGTTGAATATCATCACAGGTTGAATGATTAATGGATGAAAGTACTATTGTACATTTTTATATATTCTTTTATCATATGAAAGTCTAGATTCCTGTTTTATATTCTTTTTAATTTCTTTAGTATATTCTCACATTTAGACTTCTACATGGTATAAAACATTTACCCAAATTTCATGTCATTTCAATCTTTCTAATTGATTACAATTAATTTAACACTTTAAACTGCAAACTTGTGTGGGATTTTTATGTATATCTTTACCTAATTTCATTATGGCCAAGAATACCGTCTTTGTGGTAGGAGCCCTTTAAAATTACTTTACGGCAAAGCATGTGGCCTGTTTGTGTAAATACTAGAAAGAAAATGACATTGACTAATGACCTTTTCTTGTTAAGAAAGCAATTATTCATTTTTCTTGATGTTTTGCTGCATTTATTGAGATGTGTGACCCAGCAGTTGTGAACAAGGTAAAATCCCAGAGACTGTTATTTAAAATACCAGCCATAAAACTATAGATAGAAAGTAGATTAGTGGTAGCCTGGAGCTGGGGGTGGGAACAGGGACTGGCTGCACATGGGTAGGAGGGGCCTTTTTGGGGTGATAGAAATACTCTAAAATTGCATTGTGATGATAGTTCACAACTCTGTAAATTTACTAAAAATCATTGATTTATAACTTGAAAACAAGTGAATTTTATGGTATGTAAATTGTGCCTCAATAAAACAAATAAAAAAAAAAAACAGCCACAGATGTATCTTTCAGTAGAAGAGGGGCTCCATGTAGGAGAGGGCAGACGCCAGACACTGATGATCAGCTCTTGCTGCAAAGCTAGGAGGTACTCATGGCTCGGCCCGTCACCTGTGGCCCCACAGCTTCCTGAACCCAAGTGCTTGCGGCAGCCCAGACCCACGCACACACCTATACCCACTGGACCCAGGCTGCTTATACCTACAGAGCCTGGGGCGTACCCTGTTGGACCAGGTCAGCTCAGGTCCTGATGGGCCTGCATCAGCACCTTCTGTGTCCCCAAACTCCCTGGGGGCCTTGAACCCCCATCCCCGGGGCGGGGGTGGGGGGGTGTCTCAGTGCCCAGAGCCTCTGGAACACGGCCTGGCCCTTCGCCTGCCTGGCAAGAAGCCAGGAGCCCAAGCAGTAGCTGAGGCCACATGAAGTCTCTGTACACAGTATGGTATTGAGTTCTTTCAGGGATTTATTAAGGCATTGAGCACAGTGTGATTTTCAGCCAACTGAAATGAATACACAGAAATATATCAGGACCTGAGGGATGTGCTTTTAAGGTTAATGGTGAGGCTGACAAGCTGAAAGAGCATTCAGAGTGACGCCAGTGCAGCACTCGCCCCAGCGTGGGAGATACTTTCCCTCAGCAGGGTCTCAGGCTCAGGAGCTCCTAGGGAGCATCTTGAAGTTCCCACCACTTTGATGCACGACAGGCACGTGACCTCCTGCCTGGTGACACCCCCCCTCCAAGTACACAACTTTGGGACCCCCCAGCCTCCCCAGGGGTGGAGGGCATGGTGTGGCCTGGCCACAGCATGGGGCACAGAGAGGCATTGGGCGAGCAGGCCAGGACAGACAACCTCTGACACAACACGGGGACCGAGGTGGGTCCCACCCGGCAGGCAGGAAGAGGGGGCTGGGGACCTCTCTCTGGGCCCAACTGTGGATGTGGAGCCTTTTTTTCCTGATTACAACTCACTGCACCTGGGGAGAACAGGATGGGTGTGTCCTTACGGAGAAAAGAGAACAGGAGGGAGGAGGGGGAGGGGAGGAGAGGCCAGGCACCCGTCAGCCTGAAACTCCAGACTGTTCGAGGTCACTGGAGGTGCTGAACTGTCTCTCCACCTTCTTTTGGTCCTTGATCTTGAGTCTAATATCCGCCCTCTTCTCAAAGAAGTTCACCAGAACGGACTCCGTCAGGATGGAGGCCAAGATCTGCTCGAAGGAGATGCACCAGTCGGTGTCCACGGTGCCCCCACAGCGGGCGGTGGCTGGGGGACTTTGGGACTCCCCGCCCACCAGCACCGTGTCGTCATCAGCCAGGTCCTCACACTGCAGGGAGCCTGTGCTGACCACCGAGTAGGAGGACATGGACATGTCGTCTTTGGTTTCGTCGTCGGACAGAAGCTGGGGGGGGGAGCCCCGGCCCTCGCCGCCGCCCCCTTCGCCCACCACCTGGCTTTCCTGTGGAGCTTTCCCAAGGTGGGTGTCTCCCCCGGCTTTGGCCTGGGGGTCACCCGCGGCTGGAGGCTGAAGCTCCGGGGGGGCCGGGTCCTGGGAGGGGGCCGGGGCGGGCATCTCATCGTCCTCCGGAGCACTATCCTGGGGCTTCCTGCCTGGCTGCATGGAAAACTTCTTCCCCACCTCACCGATGCGGAGTAGGAGGCTCGCCACAGTGGCAATGGCGTGGTACAAGTCCTGCTCCATGGGGTCCTCGCTGAACATGTTGTACAGCGTCTTGCACAGCTCGATGAACTGCTCCTTTTCAGGGAGGCACAGAAAAGGGTCGGGAGATGGTCAAGGATGGGCTGGGCTGGCCTCGGGGGCGCCAGACTGCCCATGCTGTGCTGTCTTGTTAGTTGTCTCCATCCCTGGGCCTGGTCACGCCCATTTCACAGACTGGGACACTGAGGCTCAGAAAGGGAAAGTGACATGACCAGTATCACACAGCCTTCGAAGAGCTTTCTCTTCTGGCTGCCTTTCTTTCAGCTCAAGGAGGGACTGGGAGTCCTTCCCTGGCCCTACCTCCACTCTGCTAGCATAGACAGTCCGATTTTTACCATGACTGTCCAAACCCAGTGGCTACCAGGACTTCTTCAGTGTGTTTTAGAGTTGCTTTGAGTTTTTTATATCTTTGATCAGAGTAGCGGGTGGGGACAAGGCAAGCACCGTCTGGGTCAGGTGAGGGGCTGGGGAGGTCTGACTCCAGGTGGCGCTGATACCACCCATCCGGGCCTCCAGGGATGGGATAGTGCCTCACTCCATGGGGCACCTGTTCTTCAGGCTGCGGGTGAGAGACCACCTAGATCGCAGTGTGCCCCTCCGGGAAGAGCAGGGCCGTGGTCAGGCTGCAGCCCAGGAATAGACTTTGGTTGGATGTGTGTGGCCCCGGCTGTGAGCCCCATGGCAAGATGCCGGTTCCCAACCCAGAGACCAGCAGAGGGACAGCGGGCTGCGGGTGGAGCAGGGCTGCGTGCGCCCGGCACCTGAGAGGGGCCTGGGAGAAGCAGCGGTGCCGTGAGGCTGTCTTGTAGGTGGGGGTGTGTGAGTCCCTGCGTGTCAGAGGCTAACCTTCCCTACTGCCTTTCTGGTACATGGATGCCGATCAAATGTGAGCAAGCCATTGCCAGGAAACACCATCCAGGACAAGGCCCTGCAACAACTGGCCTCCTATCCTTCTGGAATTGTCCCTGACTGCTGTCTGACTAGCAGGTGAGGGAGGTTGGCAGGAGAATTTCCACCCTACACAGTGGGTGCTGGGAGGTAGGGTGGGGTCCAGCCTTGGAAATGTCTGTTGTGGGCTCTGAACGGGCCTACCTGGTTCATCTTGGGGAGATCCTTAATCGTCTCCTTCTGAACTTCCTTCTCTTTGGCCCACATGCGAAGGTAGTGCCGATAGTCTGGAGGGCTGGTCCCCTTCTCCTCTGTGAAGAGAAAACAAATCTGTCAAATGCGAGAAAGAGCTGGGGGCTGGCAGCAGGTAGCAGGCGGATTTGGTGTCATCTGGCATGGGGTTCCCTGGGCCCCTTTACAAAACACTCCAGTACTTGCAGAAGTGGTGATCAGAAGGACATTCCGGAATACCCAGGTCTCTCCCTGAGTTATTCTGCTACAAAAGGTTTGGCCTGAGCTGAAGAGGGCCTCAACCTGTATTCCTTGAGATGGGGACGGAAGCCCGTGGAGGCAGGAGGAGGAAAGAGGCTGGGCAGGTCTAGAGGGATCCTGGCAGATAGCGGGCGCCCCAGAGGGAGGTGGTGACAGCAGGGGGAGGGGTGTTCACAGCTACGCGACAGTCAGACCTGGGGCTGATGAGAGAATGGCCTCCCCTCACAGCTAATGGGCAGAGTGTTCATGCATTTCCAAAGAAAGGCATGAGTTGACCGTTTTCCTGGATGGGGGCCTGTCCCACAGGGAGGGGCACCCAGACCCCACCGACCCTGGGATCTGCACAGCACTGGTGAGCACTGGCCAGCACGTACCTCCTCTTTTGTCTTGGACGTCCTCACTTCCACCTCCCTCTTGTTCCTCCTGCCGTAGTGCTTCTGGACAACCAGAAAAGAACAAGTACGTGGAGAATGTTCTGGATTTATGACTGGACCACTGAGGGCTGTGAGCAGACTGGTCCTTTCTCCTGCTGAACCAATGCACCCCCTAACTCTCCTTCCTCTCTACCAAAGGAATACAGGTCTCTACACAAGGTGTTTAAGTGAACAGTGAAGCACGTTATGGAGATAAAGCCCGAGAACTAATTTCTGTAGTTTCAGTTGAAGAAGTTCCAACTGAGAGCAGTCCTGATTATCAGTTCCACCTACGACCAACCACCACACTGGCTGAGGAGGAATTTTATGGACATGAATTCTTTGCCTGGCGTTGTCTTCCTTCCTTTCTTTTTTTAATTTTTTAACATTTATTACTGACAGTGAGAGACAGAGCCCGAGCAGGGGAGGGGAGGGGCAGAGAGAGAGGGAGACACAGAATCTGAAGCAGGCTCCAGGCTCTGAGCTGTCAGCACAGAGCCCGATGCGGGGCTTGAACTCACAAACTGTGAGATCATGACCTGAGCCGAAGTCAGATGCTTAACCGACTGAGCCACCCAGGTGTCCTTCTTTCTTTATTTTTTTGAAAAATATTTATTTCTTTTAGGGAGAGTGCAAGCGGGGAAGGGGCAGAGAGAGTGGGACAGAGGATCCAAAGTGGGCTCTGCCCTTACAAGCTGACAGCAGCGAGCCTGATGCGAGGCTCGAACTCATGAACTGTAAGAGGAGGACCAGAGCCGAGGTCAGAGGCTCAGCTGAGCCACCCAGGAGCCCCTTGTGCCATATTTCTTAAAGTGACACACTTGCTGGAGTTGGCTCGCGCCATGCTTCCTATGGGCCATGAATGTGGGGAGCAGCAGGCTGTCCAGCTGTCCCAGACCTGTGGGTGGCACAGCTGCTGGGGACCTACTGGCAGGCGGCAACATCCCAGTGCTGTGTGGTGGTGGGGAAGGGCGCACCTCTCTGGGCTCAGGTTTCTCACTGCGGAATGGAGACCCACTGCCTGGGCCTATGTGGAGTCTGAGGACAGGGCTCTGAACCCCCAATCCCTGGCCTTAACTGGAAGTGTCTGGGAAAAGCCTAAAGATTCTCCCAGATTCTAACAGAAGACACATCTGCTTCTTCAGTTTGTGTATTTGAAATCCAGGTCCTCAAGCTTCATTTCTAGTTCAAATTAAGCTTTTTGACACAGCCAGCAGGACTGCCCTGGGCATCTTGATACCCACTGTTTTTAATTTCTCTTGGGTGTGTATTACCCTTGATGTGGATTATCTCCCATGGGAACTTACAGGATGGGGTTTCGGTCGGTTTTGCAAATCAGTTTCCTACTACCAGCTCCACTGCCAAATCCCAAGCCCAGAATGCCCCCTTCACCCTGGACCTGACGCCCCCAGAGCGGACGCTAACTGTAGCAACAGGAATGACTTCAAAAGGGCACTCAACGGATGTATTTGTCCCTAACGAAAAGTTATGTAGAGCACGAGAAAAGCATCCACCACCTTCCTCCACCTCTGTGGGTCCGTTTCACGCTGTTGTGATGATGGCATCTGTACTTTCCCTATGAATGTGATGACGGAAGGAATAGTTTCTGCACATGGCTGTGGCGCGATGTGGCTGTGGCCCTGGTGTCTGCACACTGCCCACCGCACTGTGTGCCCTCGACAAGCACGGAGACCCCCCTCAACTCCCAATAAGCAGCAGCTTTGTTCTGGGTCTTCCTCAGTGGGACCAAGCGTGTCCAGGCCTCCTGACCATGCAGTGCAGTGTTAGGAAGACACAGCTCAGCACAAAGCGGGTGCCCTTGACCCCCACGGACTGACCTTGAGCCTCCCAGGGCGGGAAAAGTTCCAGATCTGAGGCCAGAGGAGATGCTGGAAGGGACAGCGGAGGAGAGGTGGAGGAGAGAGGAAGGGAGGCCAAGGTCCAGGAAGGCAGAAACAAGAGAATCAGGAGTGAGAACACCCCTGGGGACCCACCCAACACAGCCCGCGCCCTGAGCCCACCGAGGGCTGCAGGCCGCCTGTGTGAGCCCCACAGCAAGACTGCACAGCTACGAGCCCCAAGGCCATAGCCCCAGGGCCAGCAGCACTCACCTTCTGAGGAGCTGTCCTCCGTGAAGTAATGGGTCGCTTCTAGGGCTGACTCGGCCTCCTCTGGGCTCAGGGCTGCGCTCAAAGAGACAGGCAAGTGAGGGCAGGAGAAAACAATAGCACTCGCCAAAGCAAACCTCCCGGGTCCTGGACAGAGGCCTGGCTCCCCGCAGGGCACGAGGTGCCCAAGATGTGGGGTGTGGTCGTAGCGCTAATGGCGACCATTGATCCCATTATTGTTCCTGACTTGTACATGGTGTTTGAAAACATCCCCGTGTATCCCATCTAAAACCCCAGTCAGTGCAGCTGGGAGTCGGGAGGACAGCCAGCTCTCCTCCTGCCCTGATGGTGTCATGCCAGGACCCTGCAGACACATATGCAGGGTCTGGCCACGCATGAGTGACTTGCTCTTCTCCCTTGATGCGTCTCGGGCATCGGTCCACATCAGCATCACTACTTTGTGAGTAAGCAGTCCCCTGGGTTTCCGATCCACATGGTTCTTGGGTGAGGGGAGGCTCATTCTCCCCACTGTATGGACGGGGATGTAATGACAGGGACTGAGCAGGTGGCACTTCGGGGAGGTGGTAGGTGTGGGCCACGGACTCCCCAGGCGGGTAATGGACAACAGCAGGGACCCAAGGCAGCTCCACCCCAGGACAGAGGGCCCAGGGCTAGAGTCTCAGTATCCCCATCTTGGAGAACTCTCCACATGGCTACCCTTGCTGAGCTGGGTGAGCTCTGCCTGCACAGCGGGACCCCAGAGACTATGGGATCCGGCCTGGCTCAGGACTGGCTGCTGGGGACCCTTCACCTGTGGTCTGTCAGCATCTCTGTCAGGCTAGGGCCCAGCCTAGAGAAGGCAAGGGAGAGCAGGTCCTGCTCATGGCTGTGCAGCAGGGCTACCCAGGCCATTCTGAGGGCCTTGGCTGATCCTCTGGGGACAGATAGGAGCTACCCTGTGTCTCACCTGGGCCCTTGCCTGTGGACTGAGTCCTCTGAGACAGTGCTTCCCAGGTTATGGCCCTGCCCCAGTGCTCTGGCCTCCTCCTCCCCCTCTGTCAGGGTGTGGAACCTCTACGAAGCCTAGGCCCCCGTAAGCGCCCCCAGTGTGCCCTGGGACACTGAGGCCCCCCGCTCTTATACAAGAGGCCCTCGCTGGTGAGTGGGAGAGGAGACTCACCTGGAGGCAGGTGCAGCTTGTAGAGTGCCTTGAGCTTCTCTGTCATGTCCCCATGGTACATCCCGCCTGTGGAGGAAGGCCAGTGAGGAGGCATGCTGGCTACAGGGCACCAGAGCCCCATGGCCGGTCCACGCTCAAGCACCTCCCCTTCTGGTGGGTCCCGGTGGGCCCCTCCTCATACCCCGACTCCCTCCTGGAGACGTCCCTGGAGCAAGCCCCAGGCCTCCCACTGTCCCTGTGCTTCGCCCTTGTCAGAGTCTGCAGACCCAGCCTGTGCAGCCCTGGCCTGAGGGAGGGGTGGGGACCCCTACATGTTCCCAGTGGGAAAACTGCCCTTTCCGTATCAAGGGTCTTGCTGCAGGGGGAAGACTGGCTGGGGGGCATCTGGGGGCTTCTTGAGGAAGGGCCTTGGAGCCACTCACTCATCCCTGTCACAAACTCCTTGAAGTTGATCAGAGAGTCCTTGTTTTCGTCCAGGAGCCGGAACATGCGCCCCGCCAGTACAGGTGTGTGGGAGCCGCAGGCCCAGGGTGTCAGGCTGGCGAAGAGCTCCCGGAACTGGCCTGCGTCGATGCGGTACTGCTCCAGGTACGGCAGGCTGGGGTCCCGACGCACAGCCGTGGGGCGGCCGCTCCCCCAGTACTGACTTGCCAGGTGCTTGGCCTGTAGAGGGCACAGGCTGGTGAGATGGCCTGGCCTCCCAGAGCCTGGGTGGTTAGGATCGCCGGGCTGGCCAGTGAGTCCTCCCTCCTCTGTCTGCGCCTGAAGGGCACCGGGGTGGGGAGCACTAGGCCTGACGCGGCATCTCAGAGAGCCTCCCACATTGGTACCCCCAGCCACTTGTTTACAGGTACAGGAGCTGAGACACAGCGGGTGAGAGGCAGCACTGACCAGACTGTTCTGACCGGAAGGCTCAGCACGGTGGCCACCCTGGGTGCTACGCCAGAGAGGCAGACAGGAACCAACGACAACAGTATGGACTGTGCCATTTCTGCCTGCTCTTCACAACTTTTCCCCTTCTTCTGTTAACAGCACCTGAAATTTTTTTGGAGAGCCCCTCCTGTCCCATCCTAGGCCTCATGGCCTAGTTTTGGCTCAACAGTAAATACCCTCCTGTAGCCACGGCACCTGGCTTGAGTCCAACAAGTAACCCTGGACTTTCTGCTAAAACTACTTGCAAAGAAAAGGCTTTTTTCCCAAGAGAACAGGATGACTCTGGGGCTTCTGAGAACAATTCTGCCATTCTTAAACCTGCCTATTTAAGCCCCTGGATCCAGCCATGCCTGAAGTGGTAAAATTCCTAGACTTTCCAGTAACATGAGCCGATGCTTTCCCTCTTGTGTAAGCTGACGAGCGTGGACTTTCGGACACTTTAAGAAAGCGTCCTGCCTAAACTCCACAGAGAATTAAATTCCACCATGTGAGGTTTGTGGTAACTGTATCTGAGAGTGTTTTTAAATCAATGTCTCTTCTGGCAGGAGGCTGCCGCATGGAGGACACATTTAGGGGACTGGAATGGGGTATTGGTCCTGTCCTTGCTCTAGGCCGTCACCTTAAACACCATGTAAAGGTCCTCCAGTTCTTCAATTGAGAAACCAATGTCCCCAGGTATAGCTCGGACCTAGAAGGAAAGAGAAACAGGATGTACTGATGGATTCTCAAATTCTAGTTCTTTGAGAGAATTCCCACGTGGATGAAGGTTAAGACACAGGACACCGTCTTAATATTGCCAGCTCGCCAAGCACGCAATGGCAGCCCATTCAGGAAAGAAGGTGTGGGACACACGCATACCCTGGTCACCCATCCTGTTACTCAGTCTACGTCCAAGCTCCTTGGTGAGCATGAGGCAGGGGAGGGAGACCTGTCTGTCCCAGCGCCCGTGAGGTACACAGGGTGAGGGGCAGTCATTTAGTGACTGCTATCTGAATCTCTGCAAAGACTCTGGCCCTGGCTTTTGGGCAGGTGTCCCAGAAACTCCCAGTAAATTCTCTCCCCAGAGCTGGGGAGGACAAGGGCTTGTAGGGAGGCACAGTGGGCTGGGCGGGTGGAGGGTGGCTGAGTGTCGCTACCCAGGGGCAGGGGCAAAGCCAGGCTGGAGGGCTCAGCCTACAGTAGGGCGACACTTGGCCTTTAGGCCCTGAGGTGTCAGAGCTCTGCGGAGGTCAATCTGGGAGCAGAACATTGTCACCACAGAACAGCGGCCTGCCCTCTCACCTCCCGATTTGCACCTTCACTCCTGGAATCCAGACCCATACAAGGGCCCTGCACCTGGCCCTGTGGGAGCAGCCCACCTGGACCGTCCCCACCTCTGCCAGCCACCTGTGGCCACTGGAGCCCAGCCTCGTCCGTACCACGCTCCTCTTGGCCGTATCCTCCAGGGACTGGATCACTTTCAGCCTCTGCTTAAACCGCATCTGTTCAATGTCGTCGGCCCTCAAGCTGCTGAATTTCTACCAGCCAAAGGTGATTCGGTGAGATGAGGCGGGGCCACGGAGCAGACATCTGCCACCGACCACGGCTGCCCACACCCACACTCCCACATGCCCGGGGAGGGGGGGGTAGGCTGGCCAGATGGCCCCGGAGGGTGCTGACCTCATACGACACCTTCAGGAGGTCGAAGATGTCCACCTCTGCAGGAGGGTCATCTCCGCTAGTCAGCAGGGCATGGAGGTGGGGGATAGGAGGAGAAACACTCTGCTTATTGACCACATTGTCCAGGTATCTGCAAGGATTAAAGGACAGAAGGCTGGACCACCTCCAGGCAATAGGGATGTCCTACCTACTAAGTGATGTGGAGGGACCTCGTTTGCCTAGACTCCCAATTAATAAGTGAGTGTGCTGAGGACGGGGCAGCCTCCAGGAAGGCAGATGGGCTGACGACTCTGCAGCAGTGAAGGCGAGAGCCATGCCCCAGAGGACATCCTGGCAAATCAGGGATCCCTCTGGAGGTGGCAGAGAGGCTTCCCTTCTCATGGGGCCTGAGCACTAACTCTGGGAAGCCAGGCTGTCCTCTGGGGGTCCCCTGCATGGTCTCCCCTGCACACTAGGAGAAAGGTCTGTCCCGGCTGGAGGGATGACATGCTCCTGAGCTGCCTCAGTGGGCAGGTGGCAGCGTCCTTGGCACACCTGGGTGGCCGGGAGTGTTCCAGGCTGGGTAAATGTATGCACGTGGCCAGCAGGACTATACAGAGCTCAGGGCCCGGGCCAGTGTGAGGCCAGGGCAGGGCCTGGTGACGTGACAGGAGTTAGGTTGGTGAGCCGGGGAAGGCGCCATCGGGACTGTGTTGAGAGAAGAGCAGATGCCCAGCCTTTGCTGGAGGCTGGAGGCCATGCTGTGGCAGCTGCCCTCTGCCCCCCAGCTTCCCCAGGCCAGCGTGCTCTGGTCCACCACCCATTTTATCTGCTCCCAGAGCTAGCACTGCCCAGTGCCATTTTGTCTCCCACCAGAAAGGAGGCTGTTCCCTGCCACCTGGGGTGTGCTTGGTAGGTTTGTCACTGAATGCCGAGTAAGTTGCGCCCAGGGCTGCCGAGGGGTCGGGCTCTGCCATCCATGCGGGTGCCGGCCAGCAACCCGGCAGGAGGAGGGAGCCCGGCTCGGTCACCTGCCCAGGACGGTCATGGCCTCGCCCTCGTCGCTGCAGCCCAGCAGCTGCTCCATGTTGGCATCCAGGATGGCCAAGGCCACCTGCAGGATCACCTTGATGCCCTCATAGAAGAAGCAGTCAACAATGACCACGGCGCTCTCAAAGGGCATGACGCTGAGGAAGAGGGTCAGGAACCAGGAGAGCGAGATGCTGGAAATCACCCCCAGGTCCTGCATCTTCTCGGAGAGCTGGGGCAGGAAGTCTCTCGTCAGCTCTTCAAAGATGCCTTGGTCCACCAGGGCCCCTAGAGAGAAGGTGAAGGGGTTTGGATGGCAAGCCCGTACCCCTGGCTCAGGTAGGTCCTCGTGGGGGCCCCAGGGTGAGGCGCGGGAAGCCGTGTGATCACTGGGCAGCTCCGCTTACACGGGGGGCTGCAGGGGGTATGGTGGAGAAAATAAGAAAGAAACACACCCTGCGGGGTTCTTTTCTGCAGCTTCCAAACCACCGTGTGAAAAGAATAATTCCTTCCACTGTAGTTGGATTTTCTATTGGGGAAATACAAATTTCTTCCTTCTAGAAGTGTGAGAAGTAAATGNGGGACACCCCCAAAACCAAAACATCTTAGAACAGACTTAATTATATACGTAATTAACTACATTTGCCAGTGCGTTTCCATTTAATAGCACTGATCCTACTGGCTGTAGCTCATAGTAGTTGAAGCTGGGTTTGTAGGTGCATGGGGGTGCACCGCATGCTCTGGGTGTGATACTGGAAATTTTGTACAATACTAAGGCTTACGGGGCCCCTGGGCAGCTCAGCTGGTTAAGTGTCCAACTCTTGATTTTGGCTCAGGTCATGATCTCACGATTCGTGAGTTTGAACCCTGCATCGGACTCTGCACTGACAAAGCGGAGCCTGCTTGGGATTCTCTCTCCCAATCTTTCTGCCCCTTCTCTGCTTGTTCTCTCTCAAAAATAAAAAAAAATAAACTTAAAAAAAAAAAAAAAGGCTTAGGAAGAGCTGGATGGATGAGAATTTAGGCCTCAGGCTCTCCTTTAAGAACCACGGACTGTGTCATAGCTTCTCATTGCCAGCCCCTCCTAGGGCAATGTGTAAAGCCTGGGCGGCACGGTGGGGTCTGTGTTTGGGTCCCCGCTTTCTAGCCTCCTCATCCATAGAAAGGGGGCCGTGACCGTCTGCAGCCACTGCACGTCTGTGAGGCCACACCGTGCTGGGTGCTCAGTGGAGAGCCTGGCACAGGGAGCCGCCAGCCCCGCGGGAAGCTCCAGGCTGCAGGCACTCACCCACTACCCTGGTGTTGTAGTAGTCGGGCAGCATGCGCTCACAGAGGGCCACCAGCAGCCAGAAGGCCTCCTCTTCGCTGCCGTAGAGCAGGAGCACTGAGGTGACGATGTTCATGGCCTGTGGGCACAGGGACAGAAAGGGGGGCTCCCGGAGCTGGCCACCACATAAAACTGCCCCGTTCCCCCACCCCTCCATGGGCCTGCATGGCCTCACCCTACAAGCAAGTCCCACAAGGACGAACTATCCCACCCACCTCCATGCATCTTGCCAAAAGGCAATTTGCAGGAAATTGGTTTGACAAAAACCAGCCGCCAAGTCCCTCAAGTCGGGCCAGTGGGCACGTGGCAGGTGGAGGAGGAAGCTATGAGTGTGAGGCGCTACTTCTTCAGAGTGGCTTCTGGTGTCGGAGGTGTGACGTGAGGCCAGGCAGATGGGTAAGTGGGCCGCACGTGACAGCTACATGGCCGCAGGGTGGCCAGGGACAAACGGGGACGGCACACAGCCCGAGCTGATAGCCAGGCTTGTAAGGAAAACACTGGGGTGGTGGCGATTATCTTAAGAATTCTTGAAGCCACAGCCTGACTTTCCCTGCACTGGCGATGTGTCATGCAGTGCTGGATTTACAGAAAGTGACTTTTGAGGAGGTCGTGCTTTCTCTGAGATCCCAGATGGCAGCCTCAGGGAAACAGAAAGCCATGTGACCAGGCCAGAAAAATGTCCCCTGCACGTAAAGTCAAATGCTGCCAGAAATGCAAATCAAAGCCACACTGAGATGCTACCTCACTCATGCCAGAGGGAGGGCTCTTAACAAAAGACCAGAAAATGAGTTTGGGGAGGACGTGGGGTGACTGGAAGCCTCGTGCACTGCTGGTGGGAGGTAAAGTGGTGCAGCTGCTATGGGAAACACCACGGCAATCCCTAAAAAATTAAAGGCAGGATGACCGTATGATCCAGCAAGTTCACTTCTGGGTAGACACACAAAAGGAACGAAAGCAGGGGCAGGAAGAGACACTGCACACGCATGCTCACAGCCGCGTTATTCACCAGAGACAGGAGGCAGAAGCAAACCCAGCGCCCATGTACAGACGGACGGACAGACCAAGTACGGTATATACGTAGAACGGAACAGTATTCAGGCTCCAAAAGGAAGTTTTGGACACGTGACATAGCGCAGATGAACCTTGAGGACTCTGCGTTTACGAAGCCAGCCACAGAATGACAAATAGTGTGTGATTCCACCCAGATGAGGTACTTGGAGCAGGCAAATCCATCGAGGCAGAAGGAAGAATGGGGCTGCCAGGGGTATTGTTTCAGGGGCACAGGGCTTCCATTTTGCAAGATGAGAAGAGTTTGGAGATGGGCGGTGGGGACGGTCACACAATGACACACTTCATGCCACTGAAGCGTACATTTAACATGTTGTGTATGTTTTACCACACACACTAAACAGTCAAATGCTGCAGGACCCAGGCCAGGGCACGCCGAAGAGCGAGCAATTCATATTGTTTCTAATTATACCTCTATCTTTGATCGGGCTCTCCCCGGGGGGTCGGGGGGCGGTCACAGTGTGTGAGGCCATCGCTGCGGCCCAGGGCGCCAGGGCTCTGCTTGTGGGAGCTGCTGGTGGGGGATGTGGTCTCTGGGCCCGGCCAACCCCCTTTACCTGGCAGTAGCCGATGGTGGGGTTTCGGAAAGCGTAGGCGGTCAGCACCCGCCGGAGAGCGGCGATCCCGAGCTCGTTCTGGAAGGCAGGGTGCTCAGGCATGGAGCGGTGGAGATCTCGCTCAATCTCCTCCGTGGCCAGGCTGTACTTCCCCATGGACTTCTCTACCAGCTCCTCGTAGTAGCCAGGGTGAGTCACCATCTCATTCCAGGCCCCTGTGGAGACACAGCTGGCAGCTGTCTCTCTCCTCCTCCTCCTCCTCCCCTTCCCTCCCAGGACAGTGTGGGCAGTGACAGGGCAGGCCAGAGATGTCAGAGCACCACAGAACACAAGTGGGACTCTGGGGTCTGTTAAGAGGTGGAGACAAAGGTTCCCTTGTGACTGCTCCTGGGAGGGGTTGCCCCCACCAGAGTTTAAATGGCATTCTCATGAAGCCGTCCAAGTGGCCAAGGAGTGTGCATTCGGTCAGGGCCTGTCCACAGGAAAGGAGCCTCAGGGGGTCTGCCTGCCTCTCACTGCAAGTGGGAGAGCACTGGAGATAGAGCCCTGCCCTTGGTGTCTGCTTCCCAGGGTGGCTCTCCTCACAGCTAAGAGCCCCATTTTAGGCTTGTAAAGGGCTGGCAGCTCCCGCTGGCTGACTGAATGGAGCTGTCTGCAGGGGCCCTGGGGGGTCTGGGCTGAAGCCGGGGCACCTCACCGGAGAAGAGGAGCCACAGCTCTCCCCGGAGGCTCTCGGGGATGCCTTTCAGCACCAGCTCCCGCGTCTTGGCTGTGCGGTACATGCACATTCCGCGCCCGTACTCAAAGAAGTGAATGTTCCACGACTCCTCTTTCATCTTCTCCTTGGCCTGGGGGAGAAGCAGACAGGGCGTGTGAGCGCCAGCTAGCCAGGGGGCCGAGGCCTGGGTAAGGCCCTCCTCCATCTAGAGTGCAGACTTGCAAGGGCTCCTGGTAAGAATGCCGAGGGCCCAGGCCAAGCTCCGCACAGCGCCAGCCCCAGGCGTCAGGGAATGAACCTCCCTGCGGAGTCCTAGGGCCTGCGGTGAGGGGCTGTGCCCCGTGGCTCACAGGATGTCCCTGGCCTCATCCCAGGCCTGGGTCCTGGGCTGCAGTGGAGTCCGTGCTCCCGCTCACCCCCTTGGCCCCCAGGTCCTCCATGGGCGAGTTTCTCTGGAAGAGCCTGAGTAGACCCTGGGAAGAGGTCGGTGCGTCCTGCACGCTGGAGCTCTGGCGGCCGCCAAGGGCTGTGGATGGGCTGGCGGGACCTGATGCCTCTGGAGGAGAGGGGCAAGGCTGAAAAACACAACGCAGAAGGGAAGGCACTGGTGAGTGAGCCCCTTGTGGGGCCTCTGGCTTGCATGTCAGCCATGAGTGCTGGTGGCTGAAAAGCATGGGCAGGGAAGCACCAGGTCTGGCCAAGCAGGAGGCCACGTCCCCAGGTCTCGGCCATGACCCAGCGTGACACCTGCGTCGTCCTCGCCTCACCAAGCCCTCTCACAGAGGCTGCTTGCTTCGGGGATGGGTCCTAAGGCCCATGCTGCCAGGCCTTCTCTCAGTGAGGCCAGGGCCTAGAGCCCCTGCATGCCCCTCCTGGGCCTGCCTGGCGGTGCTCGTTGCTCCCTGGGGCACCTTCCTCACTGCAGCCTCTGGGGGACAGACCCTGCTGACCTCTGAAGGGACAAGTTCATCTGCCCAGACTGGCTCCAGGCAGCAGTCATAGTATGCTGCTCCACTTTTGAGCACATGGACCCTGGCTAGAGATCAGCCCAGGGTGTGACTGTCAGGAAAGTGCAGCGGGCCCCGCAGAGCCCAGGCAAGGGGTCCCACAGGGAAAGTGGAGCAGAGGCAGGGCGACATCGGGGCCAGGGGGGCCAGCACAGTCCTGACCTCCTGCCCTTTCCAGATCGACAGAGTCCTGATTGAGGTCATCCCTCCCACGTGTGCCCTTCATGACTGCTGAGTGAGGGAAGGAGCCCTCTCCTGTCGTCTGTCCCTCGGGTGACCTGACTACTGTGCCCTGAAGGGGCCCTCAAGGAAGAAGGGGCTTCCAGAGGGCTGGTTGTCTCCCTCAAAGCTCCCTGTTTCTGTCTTCCTCTGGTCCACGTGTCCAGTGTGTGGTGCAGCCTTCAGCGGCCACACTACCTCTTTGCTCTGGACACTTATACCAGCTCGAGACTGGGTCCTCCTCACCAGTATGCAGTGGCTTCCAGCACACTAGGACTGGGTGTGTGGGAGGACGGGTCCCTGCCTCCACAGGGTACACCCCCCCCGCAGGGGCTAACCAGGAACAGGGCCTTGTGTTAGAAGAGGGCCTCCTCCACGGAGGAGCCTGGGAACCCACTTTCCCACCGCACAGACAGTCAAAGGGCAAGAGAAATGGACCCTGGTGTGGTTCTGGGAATGTCCCAGGGTGGGGGGCGATGTGGGGCTGGCAGCAGGGAAGGGAGGCATAAGGGGTGGAGGTCTGCAGGGGGGCCCTAACCTCCAGGGTCCTTCCCCTGGTTTTCTGGAACCCCTCCCCCGGCAAACCCTTCTCAGGAAGCACTGGCAGCTGTGGCCCTTCAGGCACAGTGCGGGTGACACTTTACATCTGCCCCTGCTTGTCTGCTGCTCAGCCTGCAGGGACCTGACTTCCAGGTGAGCTCCCGTAATGGCCTTTGCTTGTCTTGTCCCCTGGCCCAGGGGGCAGGTGGTCTTGTCTATTTTCTCCTCAGCTTCCACCCTGAGCACCTGTGGGTGGGAACACTGCTCTTAGGTGGACATGTGCCACTGGCTCCCCTCCTGCCAACAGCAGCTCCCCATTTCTTTGTGGGGGGCACATCTCTCTCCAGTCTGGGCCCCACCGAGAACCGGGGTGATGCCCCTGAACTAATCAGCATTTCCTGGCCCCGGGCTCAGGCCGGGTTGAAGGTGCTGCGTCACCCAGGTGCCACCGAGGAAATGCCGTGGTGACCACAGGGAATGTCAGGAGGAGCCAAGGAGGATGCAGGGGTTGCTGCCAGCATCCTGGTCCACACACCACCCAGGAACAACGCCCTCTTGGCAGAAAGCCCAGTCCGGTGGGGAGAGGCCTCTCTGGGGACAGGCGGCTGACTGCATGGCCCTCTTGGCTTGTGGGCCAGTAAGCTCCCTCTCTGCATGTCATGCTCCAGTCAGGGTCCCGTCGTCTGTGACCGCCCCCCACCCCCACCGCCACAGTACCATCCACCAAGTGGCAGGGGCGGGGGTGCTGGACAGCTTCCTGCAGTAACTCACTGTCTGTGTTCCCTGTCAGAAAACCCTCTTCCTGGCTGTGGTGACGGTTTCACAGGGAATATATACTAAACTCTCCAAACTGTACTCTCTGGATACATATGGCCTGGTGTGTGTCCATTTTTACCACAGAGATGCTGGTTTTCATAAAAAGAGAAAAAAGGAAAAAAAAATAAAAAAAAAAGAAGAGAACTCGGCTAGGTTCCCATCCACAGTGCATCCCTCTGCCCCTGGCTGATGTCAGAAATTCAGAAATAGGGGCGCCTGGGTGGCACAGTCAGCTAAGTGTCCGACTCTTGGTTTCGGCTCAAGTCATGATCTCACGGCTTCATGGGTTTGAGCCCCACATCGGGCTCCATGTTGGCAGCACAGAGCCTGCTTGGGATTCTCTCTCTCTTCCTCTCTCTCCACCCCTCCCCCACTGGCACTGTCTCTGTCTCTCTCAAAAGAAATAAACTTAAAAAAAGAAAAAGAACTTCAGAAATAAAACTTTCACGACAGACTGCTCAATCCACGGGGCACAACCCCAGTCCAGACTGACAGAGCCCTAACACAGAGACTCTGCCTCCCGCCTGAGGCTCCCCAAAGGGACCAGGACTACGGATGGACTTGCAGGCCACAGAGCACCTCAGAGGATCAAACCCTCAGTATTGGAAAAGGAGACAGACTCCAGGATGTGGCCTTGGCAATAACCGCCCTGTGTGACAGCCACCGGCGAGGCAGCGAGCTCCCGGGCCGTGCCACCTGGAGTCCTGCGTTTTCCCAGGCCAGTCCCTCCCCTTCCTGCAGCTGACCACCTCACACATCCCTCCAGTGCAAAGCTCCAGAGGCAGCTGCCCACCTCACTTTCTGCTGAACCGAATCTCAAACCTCTGGCCTCCTGTTTAAGCGAGCGAGCAGGAGCAACATGAGGCCCGTCACAGCCACGGCCCCCGGCCAGCCTCCCTGCATCTGTGGTCTCGCAGGCCAGCCCTGGCCCCCTCCATTCTGGCTCCGAATCTTGCCCTTCCACCTCCTGGACCTTTCTCCAGGTAACTGCCCCCTCCACTGACTGGATCAAGCTGGAGTGGGCCCCACAGACCCTCCTATGTGCTTTAACTGGCGGTGCTCGCACACTGAGCTGCCCACTTAACGATCAGTGCGCTTTTTAGAGTATATGTGTTACGCTCCAACTGAAAAGTGACCTCTGTTATTCTCGGCTGACCTTTATACAAAATTCTCAAAAGAGTTGTTTAAACTCCCTGTATCCTTTCCCCCTCAGGTTGTTGTTGTTGTTTTTCTAGAAAGCGTTCCTTTATAAAGTTCTAATAGCTACCTTTATAATAATATCTTTAGTACCCTGGTCCTTTCTTTCTAGACCGCGTCAATTCCCTACTATGGGCAATACTGAAATTAGCAAGTAACCCTTTCCTCTGCTCCCTCCCCTCTTTCTCTGCCACCATACACTGATTTACTTTCACTCTTGGTTAACAAGGCAAGCGGTGAGCTTATTCTACTTTCCAGGCCTTCTTATCCTGTGTGTTTCATTGCATTCTCTCGTCAGAGCATAGAAAACATACACAGGGTCTGTCAGCTTCATCCTCATTTGCTGGTCTCGTTTCTACAAATACATTCAATGTGCCCACCAGACCTTCAGCCAAAGTTTCTCCAAACTTCTCTGGGTTGTCTGTTTGTTGTTCTTCATTAGATTCCTCAAGAGTTGGTAGATTTCTTAAATCCCTACATATTCTTTACTCGCTGCTTGAACCTCAGTTTGCCAGATATAAAATCCTTGGGGCATAATTTTTATTAAACATTGTATATCTTTAAAATGTCACTGTTTGTATAAAACATTGTTTTCTGAGAGTCTGATCTCATGGGCAACTGGGTGGCTTGGTCGGTTAAGCACCCTTCTGACTCTTGATTTTGGCTCAGGTCATGATCTTGCGGTTCGTGAGATAGAGCCTTGCATTGTGCTCTGCACTGACAGGGTGAAGCCTGCTTGGGATTCTCTTTCTCTTTCTTTCTCTCTCTCTCTCTCTCTCTGCCTCTCCCCTGCTCATGCTTTTTCTCTATCTCAAAATAAATAGACATTAAAAAATAAATAAATAAAAGTCTGATCCCAGTCTGATTTTATTCCTTCATAAATGACTTTGTCTTTTTGGACTGGTTGTCCTCCCAATTTTTTCAAATCTTTAGCTTTTAACGTTTATTTGTGAGAGAGAGAAAGAGAAAGACAGAGACAGAGTGTGAGTAGGGGAGGGGTAGAGAGAAAGGGAGGGAGACACAGAATCTAAAGCAGGCTCCAGGCTCTGAGCTGTCTGCACAGAGCCTAACGTGGGGCTTGAACTTATGAGCTGTGAGATCATGACTCGAGCTGAAGTCAGGAGCTTAATCAACTGAGCCACCCAGGCGCCCCTCAAATATTTAGTTTTTACCACATTCTGTAACAACATTGACTATTGTGTACTGGTTTTCCCAAACATATAACAGGTCCTTCCATTGTGCATGTTCAAGTCTTTTTATACTCAGAAAAGTTATTGTGACTGGTAGTTTTCTATCAGTTGTTATTCTAAGCTCTTTGGTTTTCCGTTCCAGGGAGCTACATTATACATAAGTTTGATCTTCTTTGCCTGAATTCTTTACGACGGTTCTTGGCTATTTTTTCTCTTCCTTCACTTGTTTTGCCCTCCTCTGACCCTTATCCAACCTCAACCCTCCCTTATCCCTTGAGATCTATTCATTGTTGCAGTCTCCTTGTGTGATACTTATTTCTCTTCCTTTTCTTTTTTTAAGTAGGCTCCGCACCCAGCATGAAGCCTGATGCAGGCCTTGAACTCAAGACCTGAGCTGACCTTATGAGTCAGACGCTTAACTGACTGAGCCACACAGGCACCCCTGTCATTTTTGTATGTGATACTTGTTTCTGAAATATTTCTGTAGGTTTTTTTTCTAATTATTTTCTGAAGTCTGTCAACTCTTTTCTTATGACTTGTCACTTTGTTTCTGTGCTTTCTAAAAGTTCTATTTATACCATTCTTCTGTAGTTTCTGCCATTTTTCTAATTATTTTTGGATCATATTGAAACATTAGGGTACAGTTTTCAACTGCTTTGGAGGGATACTGTTCTGATGTGGTTTCAGTATCTCTGGACAGTTATTTGGTTCATTTTCTCCCTATGACACCTTTGTATAGAGTGCAATCACCATCTTCTGTTGCTTGTGATTAAATGATATAGATTCCTCTGTACTTTGAGGAGGATGTCGGGGAGATGTGGGTCGGGGTAGCTTTCTGCACTGAGCAGTTGGGGGGGCCCATCCTCTGCTCTCAGGGAAGCCCCCTCTCCTCAGGACTTC
This sequence comes from Crocuta crocuta, assembly GCF_008692635.1. Classification (NCBI taxonomy): domain Eukaryota; kingdom Metazoa; phylum Chordata; class Mammalia; order Carnivora; family Hyaenidae; genus Crocuta; species Crocuta crocuta. The sequence continues at coordinate 8,841,515 of NW_027533170.1, forward strand.
CTGACCCATCTCCTCTAGTATCAGAAGCTTCTCTCTGTTTTACCCCCAGGTTCCTGCCCTGCTCAGTCCCAGGTCTGGTTTTCCTCAGTGAGGGCTCTTTCCTCTTGGGAGCTGTGGCTGGTGTTTCAGATCTCAGGGGAGTGGGCCGCCCTGGGTGATCTGATCTTCCCTCAGCCTGTAGTGCATTCTCGTGTTAGGTTTTGTTTGCTTCTCTGTAAACCAGGAGCCTGCGAGTTCTCCCCACGTCCCTGAGTGTATCCCAGAGTGACTTGCCAAGGCTTCTGTCCAGTGAGTAGTCTCTTGGAGGTGTGGGGAGGTGTTTTGCAGTGATTTCGGGGTTCCCTAGCTCTTAGACTGTCAGAACCCCTTTTCTCTTCCCTTTACTGCCTCAGCACAGCTGCTGGCTCTACATCCGGTTAGAATAATGCTACAGTTGGTGGTCTGGCCCCACCTACTTGTAGTCTGTGGTCTGTGAGATACCCTTCCACCTGCTTTTGTGGAAAACAAAACTTTCACTCTTAAAGTTGGTCTGGGCCTTTTCCTGAGGAAATTTGGTGAGATTTAAAAGTGACCCTGCTCCTGCCACCTTGTCCCAGTTAAAGGCCACTCCAGTCAGGCTTTTCTTCCTACTTTCCACTGAGCAACTCTCGTCAAGGCCACCATGACCTCTGTTTGCCTCTCCAGTAGTCTGTTCTTAGTGCTTGTTATGTTTGACTTCAAACGTCATACATCCCAAACTGAATTCTTCCTACTCTGTTCTTCCTGCATCTTCCCCACGTCACTAAATGGTGGTTTTATTCTCTAAGCTGCACAGTCAACACCATGGCATCATTTCTTTGTAAACCCCTCTCTTTCTCCCATACCCAGTATCAAACCCAACACTCAACCTCACATCTACTTCCAAAACACATCTGATATACTAACACTGAACAATCCAAAAAGGAAATCAAGAAAACAATTCCATTTATGACAGTATGGAAAAGAATAAAGTGCTTAGGGATAAACCTAATCAAGGAGGTGAAAGACTTGTTGGCTGAAAACTACAGAATGTTGCTGAAAGAAATTAAAGAAGGTAGAAAATAAACAAAGAAATTTTGTGGTTGTGGATTGGGAGACGTAAGATTGTTAAGATGTCAATATTCCTCAAAGTGATCTATAGATTCACTGCAGTCCCCATCAACACCCCAATGACTTTTTTGCAAAAACAACAACAACAAAAAAACACTATTAAAATTCATATGGAATCTCAAGGGCAGGACCACAAATAGCAAAATAATAGCCAAAGAAAATGAAGTTGGGAATCTCACACTTCCTGACTTAAAAATTTACTACAAAGCAGGGGTGTCTGGGTAGCTCAGCTGGTTAAGCGTCTGACTCTTGATATCAGCTCAGGTCATGATATCATGGTTGTGGGATAGAGTCCCAGGTCAGGCCCTGTGTTGACAGTGCAGAGCCTCCTTGGGATCCTCTCTCTCCCTCTCTCTCTGCTTGTGCACCCCACCTCTCTCAAAATAAATAAATATTTTAAAAAATTTACTATTGGGGCGCCTGGGTGGCTCAGTCGGAGTGTCCAACTTCGGCTCAGGTCATGACTTGCGGTTGGTGGGTTCGAGCCCCACATCAGGCTCAGCCAGTTCAGAGCCTGGAGCCTGTTTCAGATTCCGTGTCTCCCTCTCTCACTGACCCTCTCCTGCTCACGCTGTCTCTCTCTCTCTCTCTCTCTGAAATAAATAAAACACTAAAAAAATTAAAAATTAAAAAAATTTTTACTATCAAGCAATAGTTAAAACAGTATGGTATTGGCATAAAGACATATAGATTAATGGAACAGAACTGAGAGCCCAGAATTGAACCCTTAAATATATGGTCAAATGATTTTAGACAAGGGCGTCAAGACTGTTCAATGGGGAACAGATAAGTTTTTATCACAAATGGTGCTGAGAACTGGATATTCACATGCGAAATGATGAAGTTGGACCCTTAACTCACACCATATATGAAAATTCACTAAAAAATGGAGCACAGACCTTAATGCAAGATCTAAGCCAAAAAACTCTTAGAACATAGAGGAAAAACTTCATGATGTTGGATTGGCAATTATTTTTTGGATATGACATCAAAAGCATAAGAAATAAATGAAAAATAGATAAACTGGATTACGTAAAAATTTAGAACTTCTGTGCATCAAAGGGCCCAATCATCAAAATGAGAAAACAACCCATGAAATGAGAGAAAATGTTTGCAAATTATGTATCTGATGGGTTGATATCCAGAATATATAGAGAACTTCTCAAACTTGAGCACAAACAACCCAATTTTAAAAAAAGGTGAAGGGCTTGAATAGCCAATAAGACATGAAAAGATGCTCAATATCACTAATCACTGGGGAAATGCAAACCCAAAGCTCAATGACAGACCACTTCACATCCATTAGAAAACCTGGGAAATAACAGGTGCTGGCATGGATGGGGAAGAAACTGGAGCCCTTGGGCACTGCTGGGGGGGATGTAAAATGGTGCGGCCACTGCGAAAGAAGGTTGGGCAAGCCCTCAAAATATTAAACATTGAGTATTTGACTTCTTCCCAGCAACTCCACTTCTGGGTATATCCGTATGAACTGAAAGCAGGTCTTGAAGAAATATTTGCACACCCACATTCATAGCAGCATTACACAATAGCCAAAGGGGGGGAAGGAAACCAAGTGTCCATCAAAAGATGAATGGCTAAACAACCATGGTATAAACATACAATAGGATATTATTCAGCCTTAAAAAGGAAGGAAATTCCAACATGTGCTACCAGAAGGATGAACCTTGAGGACATTATACTAATAAGATCAGCCACTCACAAAAGGACCTCTTTTTTTTGGTTTAATTTTTTAAAATGTTTTTATTTATTTATGGGGCGCCTGGGTGGCTTAGTCGGTTAAGTGTCCGACTTTCGCNCAGGCGCCACAAAAGGACCTCTTAAAAGAGGCACCTAGGGTAGTCAAGTTCTTAGGAACAGAAAGGGGGGTGGTGGTTCCCAGACGTGGCGGGGCAGGGGGATGGGGAGGGAGTGTTTCAGCTCTGCAACATGGAAAGAGTTGATGGACGGACGGGGGTGGTGGTGGTGGTCGCACAAGATGTGACTGTACTTCACGCCACTGAACCATACACTTAAAAATGGTTAAGATGGTGGGGCGCCAGGGTGTCTCAGTTAAGCATCCGACTTCAGCTCAGGTCATGACTTCACAGGTTTGTGAGTTCACACCCTGTGTCAGGCTCTGCACTGACAGCTTGGAGCCTCGTTGGGATTCTCTCTTTCTGCTCTTCCCTAACTCACATGGTCTTTGTCTCTCTCAAAGTAAATAAGCTTAAAAAAATTATTAAGGGGTGCCTGGGTGGCTCAGTTGGTTAAATGCCGACTTTGGTTCAGGTCATGATCTCATAGTTCAAGAGTTCAAGCCTCACGTCAGGTTGTGTGCGGACAGCTCAGAGCCTGGAGCCTGCTTTGGATAAGGTGTCTCCCTCTGTCTCTGCCCCTGCTCAGCTTGTGTGCTCTCTCTCTCTCTCTCTCTCAAATATAAACATTAGAAACAATTTTTTTAATGGTTAAGATAGTGAATTTTAGGTTATGTGTCTTTTACCACAATTAAAAAAAAGTATATCCTGAGTTTGACATTCTTTTACCAGCTCCACGGCTACCTCCCTCGACCACAGCTCTATTGTCCCATGTCCTGACTACTGTAACAGCCTTCCAACTCTGCTTCTATTTTCACCAGTCCCTAGTTCAACACTGTCCAGGAGACACAGAATGAGAGCAGCGTGTGTAACTTAATGCAGCCTAGGAGCCACATTAAAATTGTGAGAGAAAATGGGATTCATTCCTGGGTTACAGGGCTGGTTCAATATTAGCAAATCAATCAATGTGATACATCACATCAACAAAAGAAAAGATAAAAACCATATGATCCTGTCAATAGATGCAGAAAAAGCATTTGACAAAATACAACATCCTTTCTTANCAAAAAATAAATAAATAAAATAAAATTGTGAGAGAAATTGGTGAGATGAGTGTTAGTAATGTATTTTATTTCATCCAATGTAGCCAATATATGATTATTCCAACACAGAATTCATAGAAAAAGTTACTGATGCTGAGCGAAATAAGTCAGGCAGAGAAGGACAAATATCATATGTTTGCACGTATAGGAGGATTAGGAGGAACTTGACGGACGAACAAGGGGGAGAAGAAGGGCGGAAATGGTGGGGGAAAGGGAGAGAAGCAAACCATGAGAGACTCTTGAATGCTGACAAAAACTGAGGACTGATGGATGTGGGGGGAGGGGGGGATGGGCATGGAGGAGGACACTTGTGGGGATGAGCACTGAGTGTTATGTGGAAACTAATTTGACAATAAACTATTAAATTAAAAAAAAAAAAAAGAAAAGAAAAAGTTACTGAGATCTCCTGTCATTGCAAATCTTCAACCTCTGGGGTCTAGCTTATGCTCATGCCACATTTCTATTTGGACTAGAGTCATTTTAAGGGCTCAAGAGCCACATGTGGCTTCTGTGCTGAGCAGCTGCCCCTCTAAGCCGTTCCTAACACGATGGACCAGAGTAATTTTTTATTTTTTTATTTTTTTTATTGTTTTATTTCTGAGAGACAGACAGCGTGAGCAGTGGTGGGTCAGAGAGAGAGAGAGGGAGACACAGAATCGGAAGCAGGCTCCAGGCTCTGAGCTGGCAGTCAGCACAGAGCCTGATGCGGGGCTTGAACCCACGAACCGTGAGATCATGACCTGAGCCGAAGTTGGACGCTTAACCAACTGAGCCACCCAGGCGCCCCTGGACCAGAGTAATTCTACTAAAGCATGCACAGACTGTGACCTCCTCTGGTCAGGACCTCCGACAGCTTCCCGTCTCACTGAGTCAAACCTAACATGCTTACAAGGCCTGCAGGCTTCCGTGCTCTGGCTTCCTGCCTCCTCTCTAACCTCACCTTTCACACTGGTCTTCACTCGTCTCCGTAGCCTGTGCCACATTCGACCCCACCTCCTGATCTTTGCACCTGCTATTTCCTCAGCCTCTAACACCCTTTCTCCAGATACTTGATGGCTTGTTCCCTTACTTCTTTCAAGCTTCTGCTTAAATGTCACATGACTGGAGCCCTTCCTTTCCCCTGATCCTTTTCCCCTGCTTTATTTTTATTCATAGCTCTTAACACCACCTGCCATATCTTAGATGTTTGTTTCTGTTTCTCTCACTAGAATATAAACTCTGTCTAATCTGTTCACTGCTCCATTCCTAGTGCCTAGAATAGCACCTGGCACCTGATGGAAATGCAATAAAAATGTGCTGGGTGAACAATGAGCATTTAGAAGGGGCCAAGGGTCCATGCTTACTCTGGCTCGGCAGGCCCTGTCCTTTGTGGTGCTGGGTCTCATGAAGGCAGCTCAACATTCCTGCTCATGTCCCATTTCACCCAGCCTAAACTCACTCTTCTCTTGAAATCCCAGATCAAGCCCAACTTCCTCTAAGAAACCTTTCTGAATGTGTCCAATGAACAGATTCTGTCTGGCCCTTTCCCATCCATTCCATATCTGCCTAATAACTTCCTGAGCATCGGCTATGTGTTGGAAGCCATTCTGAGCCCACTAGTAGAGAAAGCTCCTGGTGAGGTTAAGCAAGTTTGCGTGGTGTCTTGCCATCAGATGATGACCGATATCCACCCCCACTCAATTATTTCTGCTTGAGCATCAACCCCCAAGGTACCTTGTTGACTGGTATCGAGAGTGACTTATCCCCTTATTCTGGCCCTGGTATGATGATTGCACCTTGTGAAGGGACTTACTCTGGGAACTTCTTTTGGTTATGGGAACAGACATTATGTCTCCAGCAGGTCCTGTTTCCCCCAATACTTCCCTTGAGCTATAAACAGGCTAATGACTTCTACTCATAAAAGACTGACCTTTATGTGTACAATTCTGTTTCTACCGTTGCGTTAGTCCGAGGGGTTCATACAGCTCAACATGTGAATCAACTAACCAAAAATGTCTCTCATGCCCTAGCTATTCAAGATATCATAAAACTAGACACAAAGGTAAATGCACTCGAAGAGGCTATTCTATGTATTAGAAACGAGCTAAAATCTTTAAAGGTATGGTTGGCTCTCAGGTGCCATAAAGCATATAACTGCACAATTAAGTCTTGCCTGGAGACAAAGAGCCTAACTTAGAGAGAAGAAACAGATAAGTGCAGAACATAAGTTACTACATACACCTGTGCTAACTGGTGGTGTATAGCAGTCCTTACATTCTACAAACACCTGCCGTTACACTAGCAGCTGTGATGAGGATGAACAAGAGTATCTACAACTTAACCTATGACTTAATCTTAGCGTTATTAAAATGTGATTGTTATCCTGTTTTTCACATTTTCTTAGTTACTCAACCTCACTATAATTGGGGTAGTTCTGCAAGAATACTTCTGTAAAACCTGTTTCTGTACACTTTCTAAAACATCTTATCACAAAGAACTATCCATTGTAAAAATTCCATTTTCTGATGCCATGTTAACGTTTGACCTATATATAAAGAAACTAAAACTGACAGTGCAGAGATGCCTGCCTCGTGATCAGGAAGAATCTCAGGGCTCTCTCACTCTCTCTCACCGACACCGTCCATCCTTCAGGGACCCCTGGACTGGCTGGAGTGGGTCTCCAGCAGTTATGAGAGTGAAAAATTTAAAGGCCTCTGTGGGCCAGATCAGATGGGGCCCTGGGGAGCTGGAGGCCATGTGCCACCGCTCAATTCTAATGCTACCTGGTGGGAATGTGAGCCCTGTCATGCTAGGGCTGCAGATTTTTCCAGAAAAGCCAGATATGTGGATTTTTAAGTGCATTCTTCTAGTCTTAAAGTGTTTTCACAAACTCAGGTTGACCCAGAGTGCACATATCTTGTCATAACAGGAAGCAAGCAAATATGGCCAGGTTGTGTCAAAAGGGCGCAAATGCCAACCTCAGTGGGCTCTCTCTGGTCACAGATGGACTGAGGATAATAACTGTCATAGATTGAAATGTATCAAGGTGCTCAAATCTGTAAGTCCATAATTACGCTACAAAACAGACATAACAAATGAGGTGCTCACATTTGGGGGAGGCTGGGGAACCTCATTTGAACAACTGGTGAATAAAAGCAAGGCTATATTTACTCTGCTTTTCCTCTGCGAACTGTAACTCGGGTAACTAGGTAGTTGATGAAGGGGCTCCTCTCCAATGGAAGTATTCCAGGGAACAAACAGAAGGAATGGCAGTAGGAGAGTGCTGCCATCTTGCAATCCCTGGCGAGTTACCGGATCTATGCAGCACTCCACGGTGACTGAGAACGGCACCTAACGTGATGACCAGGTGTTGAACATAGCCCTTGGTGGAAGTACGTGGCTCCTCAACCATCCCACTTACAAGTAGAGCTAGCTACCCCCTAAACACACAAACAACTGAACCTGAATCTGATCTGGATCTCACTATCCAACTACCAACTGACAGAAGATAGGGGACAAAGGGACACATCAGGGAAAGCACAAACAACCTAACTCCTTCAACAAAATACCGCGAGAAAAATGAGAGATGGAGCAGAAATCTACAGACAAAAAGGAATTTAAGAGACGTATCAACTGATCACATGTGACCTATGTGTACTTCAATGCAAACGATCGAATGGTAAAAAGCATACCTGCATTTGGGGAAGCGTGAATACAAGTGCAGTGGGCCACAGAGCAACATGAGTTCCAACTGTGCAGCCTCAGTCACACGTGAATCTTTCAGATAAATATGGTATTGTAAATGTATCCTTCTTCCCCTCCTCTCTCTCCTCCTCCTTTTTTTTTTTTTTAAACGTTTTACTTTTAAGTAATATCTATACCCAACGTGGGGCTCAAACTCACAACCCCGAGATCAAGAGTCGCACACTCCAGTGACTCAGCCAGCCAGGCGCCCCTCCTTATGATCTTAATGACACTTCCTTTTCTCATACGTTATTGTATGAATACAGTATATACTACATGTAACATACAAAACATATGTTAATCAATTGTTTATGTTATCAGTAAGGCTTCCAGTCAACAGTCGGCTGTTAGTAGTTAGGTTTCTGAGGAGTCAAAGGTTATACGTGGATTTTTGACTGTGTGAGGGGTGGGTGCCCCCAACCTTTGCATTGTTCAAAGGTCAACTGCCATTTTTTTTTTAATGTTTATTTTTGAGAGAGTGCCAGTGGGGGAGGGACAGAGAAAGAGGGGGACAGAGGATCTGAAGCAGGCTCTGCGCTGATAGCAGTGAGCCTGAGATGGGGCCCGAACCCATGGATCATGAGATCATGACCTGAGCCTAAGTTGGGACGCTTAACCAACTGAGCCACCCCGGTGCCCCTCCACTGTCTTTGATATTAACGAATTATTGTTAATTTTGCTGGTGTAATAATGATATTGAAGTTAAGTGTTTATAAAGGAGGTCTTGGGGCACCTGGGTGGCTCTTGATTTTGGCTCAGGTCATGATCTTGTGGTTTGTGAGTTTGAGCCCCGCTTCGGGCTCTGTGCTGGCAGCATGGAGCCTGCTTGAGATCCTCTCTCTCACCCTGTCTGTCTGCCTCTCCCTCACTCACAATCTCTCTCAAAATAAATAAATAAACTTAGAAAAATAAAAATGGGGGAGGGGGGATGGGCATAGAGGAGGACACTTATGGGGATGAGCACTGAGTGTTATGTGGAAACTAATTTGACAATAAACTATTTGTAAAAAAAAAAAAAA
>NW_027533170.1:8854020-8864849 GCF_008692635.1 Crocuta crocuta
GACACAGAATCGGAAGCAGGCTCCAGGCTCTGAGCTGGCAGTCAGCACAGAGCCTGATGCGGGGCTTGAACCCACGAACCGTGAGATCATGACCTGAGCCGAAGTTGGACGCTTAACCAACTGAGCCACCCAGGCGCCCCTGGACCAGAGTAATTCTACTAAAGCATGCACAGACTGTGACCTCCTCTGGTCAGGACCTCCGACAGCTTCCCGTCTCACTGAGTCAAACCTAACATGCTTACAAGGCCTGCAGGCTTCCGTGCTCTGGCTTCCTGCCTCCTCTCTAACCTCACCTTTCACACTGGTCTTCACTCGTCTCCGTAGCCTGTGCCACATTCGACCCCACCTCCTGATCTTTGCACCTGCTATTTCCTCAGCCTCTAACACCCTTTCTCCAGATACTTGATGGCTTGTTCCCTTACTTCTTTCAAGCTTCTGCTTAAATGTCACATGACTGGAGCCCTTCCTTTCCCCTGATCCTTTTCCCCTGCTTTATTTTTATTCATAGCTCTTAACACCACCTGCCATATCTTAGATGTTTGTTTCTGTTTCTCTCACTAGAATATAAACTCTGTCTAATCTGTTCACTGCTCCATTCCTAGTGCCTAGAATAGCACCTGGCACCTGATGGAAATGCAATAAAAATGTGCTGGGTGAACAATGAGCATTTAGAAGGGGCCAAGGGTCCATGCTTACTCTGGCTCGGCAGGCCCTGTCCTTTGTGGTGCTGGGTCTCATGAAGGCAGCTCAACATTCCTGCTCATGTCCCATTTCACCCAGCCTAAACTCACTCTTCTCTTGAAATCCCAGATCAAGCCCAACTTCCTCTAAGAAACCTTTCTGAATGTGTCCAATGAACAGATTCTGTCTGGCCCTTTCCCATCCATTCCATATCTGCCTAATAACTTCCTGAGCATCGGCTATGTGTTGGAAGCCATTCTGAGCCCACTAGTAGAGAAAGCTCCTGGTGAGGTTAAGCAAGTTTGCGTGGTGTCTTGCCATCAGATGATGACCGATATCCACCCCCACTCAATTATTTCTGCTTGAGCATCAACCCCCAAGGTACCTTGTTGACTGGTATCGAGAGTGACTTATCCCCTTATTCTGGCCCTGGTATGATGATTGCACCTTGTGAAGGGACTTACTCTGGGAACTTCTTTTGGTTATGGGAACAGACATTATGTCTCCAGCAGGTCCTGTTTCCCCCAATACTTCCCTTGAGCTATAAACAGGCTAATGACTTCTACTCATAAAAGACTGACCTTTATGTGTACAATTCTGTTTCTACCGTTGCGTTAGTCCGAGGGGTTCATACAGCTCAACATGTGAATCAACTAACCAAAAATGTCTCTCATGCCCTAGCTATTCAAGATATCATAAAACTAGACACAAAGGTAAATGCACTCGAAGAGGCTATTCTATGTATTAGAAACGAGCTAAAATCTTTAAAGGTATGGTTGGCTCTCAGGTGCCATAAAGCATATAACTGCACAATTAAGTCTTGCCTGGAGACAAAGAGCCTAACTTAGAGAGAAGAAACAGATAAGTGCAGAACATAAGTTACTACATACACCTGTGCTAACTGGTGGTGTATAGCAGTCCTTACATTCTACAAACACCTGCCGTTACACTAGCAGCTGTGATGAGGATGAACAAGAGTATCTACAACTTAACCTATGACTTAATCTTAGCGTTATTAAAATGTGATTGTTATCCTGTTTTTCACATTTTCTTAGTTACTCAACCTCACTATAATTGGGGTAGTTCTGCAAGAATACTTCTGTAAAACCTGTTTCTGTACACTTTCTAAAACATCTTATCACAAAGAACTATCCATTGTAAAAATTCCATTTTCTGATGCCATGTTAACGTTTGACCTATATATAAAGAAACTAAAACTGACAGTGCAGAGATGCCTGCCTCGTGATCAGGAAGAATCTCAGGGCTCTCTCACTCTCTCTCACCGACACCGTCCATCCTTCAGGGACCCCTGGACTGGCTGGAGTGGGTCTCCAGCAGTTATGAGAGTGAAAAATTTAAAGGCCTCTGTGGGCCAGATCAGATGGGGCCCTGGGGAGCTGGAGGCCATGTGCCACCGCTCAATTCTAATGCTACCTGGTGGGAATGTGAGCCCTGTCATGCTAGGGCTGCAGATTTTTCCAGAAAAGCCAGATATGTGGATTTTTAAGTGCATTCTTCTAGTCTTAAAGTGTTTTCACAAACTCAGGTTGACCCAGAGTGCACATATCTTGTCATAACAGGAAGCAAGCAAATATGGCCAGGTTGTGTCAAAAGGGCGCAAATGCCAACCTCAGTGGGCTCTCTCTGGTCACAGATGGACTGAGGATAATAACTGTCATAGATTGAAATGTATCAAGGTGCTCAAATCTGTAAGTCCATAATTACGCTACAAAACAGACATAACAAATGAGGTGCTCACATTTGGGGGAGGCTGGGGAACCTCATTTGAACAACTGGTGAATAAAAGCAAGGCTATATTTACTCTGCTTTTCCTCTGCGAACTGTAACTCGGGTAACTAGGTAGTTGATGAAGGGGCTCCTCTCCAATGGAAGTATTCCAGGGAACAAACAGAAGGAATGGCAGTAGGAGAGTGCTGCCATCTTGCAATCCCTGGCGAGTTACCGGATCTATGCAGCACTCCACGGTGACTGAGAACGGCACCTAACGTGATGACCAGGTGTTGAACATAGCCCTTGGTGGAAGTACGTGGCTCCTCAACCATCCCACTTACAAGTAGAGCTAGCTACCCCCTAAACACACAAACAACTGAACCTGAATCTGATCTGGATCTCACTATCCAACTACCAACTGACAGAAGATAGGGGACAAAGGGACACATCAGGGAAAGCACAAACAACCTAACTCCTTCAACAAAATACCGCGAGAAAAATGAGAGATGGAGCAGAAATCTACAGACAAAAAGGAATTTAAGAGACGTATCAACTGATCACATGTGACCTATGTGTACTTCAATGCAAACGATCGAATGGTAAAAAGCATACCTGCATTTGGGGAAGCGTGAATACAAGTGCAGTGGGCCACAGAGCAACATGAGTTCCAACTGTGCAGCCTCAGTCACACGTGAATCTTTCAGATAAATATGGTATTGTAAATGTATCCTTCTTCCCCTCCTCTCTCTCCTCCTCCTTTTTTTTTTTTTTAAACGTTTTACTTTTAAGTAATATCTATACCCAACGTGGGGCTCAAACTCACAACCCCGAGATCAAGAGTCGCACACTCCAGTGACTCAGCCAGCCAGGCGCCCCTCCTTATGATCTTAATGACACTTCCTTTTCTCATACGTTATTGTATGAATACAGTATATACTACATGTAACATACAAAACATATGTTAATCAATTGTTTATGTTATCAGTAAGGCTTCCAGTCAACAGTCGGCTGTTAGTAGTTAGGTTTCTGAGGAGTCAAAGGTTATACGTGGATTTTTGACTGTGTGAGGGGTGGGTGCCCCCAACCTTTGCATTGTTCAAAGGTCAACTGCCATTTTTTTTTTAATGTTTATTTTTGAGAGAGTGCCAGTGGGGGAGGGACAGAGAAAGAGGGGGACAGAGGATCTGAAGCAGGCTCTGCGCTGATAGCAGTGAGCCTGAGATGGGGCCCGAACCCATGGATCATGAGATCATGACCTGAGCCTAAGTTGGGACGCTTAACCAACTGAGCCACCCCGGTGCCCCTCCACTGTCTTTGATATTAACGAATTATTGTTAATTTTGCTGGTGTAATAATGATATTGAAGTTAAGTGTTTATAAAGGAGGTCTTGGGGCACCTGGGTGGCTCTTGATTTTGGCTCAGGTCATGATCTTGTGGTTTGTGAGTTTGAGCCCCGCTTCGGGCTCTGTGCTGGCAGCATGGAGCCTGCTTGAGATCCTCTCTCTCACCCTGTCTGTCTGCCTCTCCCTCACTCACAATCTCTCTCAAAATAAATAAATAAACTTAGAAAAATAAAAATGGGGGAGGGGGGATGGGCATAGAGGAGGACACTTATGGGGATGAGCACTGAGTGTTATGTGGAAACTAATTTGACAATAAACTATTTGTAAAAAAAAAAAAAAAGAAATATTAAAAAAAATAAAAAATAAATAAATAAATAAATAAAACAAAAAAAAATAAAAATAAAAATAAATAAAAAGGAGGTGTCTCCCTGTAAAATTCCCTGGAAGATTGACAGGAGAAATACCAGTAAATAAACCCAAGCTGGATAGGCCTCGACGGTGTCGCACAAGTTCCTCATGGTTGGAGATGAGGTTGGCTGGCCGAGCCAGAGGTTCTTACGTGGAATGGGACTTGGGGCAGGCGGGTGATGCTCAGGAGGACTGGGGGGCGTGGCAGGGTGCAGAGAGGCCTGTGAGGTCAGGCAGCGTGTGGCTGGAGTACCGAGATGGGCACTGGATTCGGCTCTCCATCCTGCACCCTCCCACCTGAGGCCATGGCAGGCACCGTACGGTCAGCCAGCATGGAGGCCCTGCCCCCCAGCCGCGGCTCCCACGGGACCCTCTCACCTCTGGGGCCGGCCCCACGGTGCTGGCTTTCCTCCCACCTCCACTGCCGCCCGGCTGCTTGGATGGCATCTTCTGGAGGAAGTCAGAGATCCTCTGAACTAAGAAATCGCGGTCTTTTAGGTTGGCGAACAGGAAGGTCATTTTGCTCTTGGTGCTAATGGACAGAGGGCTGGGCAGGACACTGGAGCTGTCAGCTTTTTCCACAATAGTCACCTGAGAAGGCAAAAAAAAAGCCCTGACCTGTTAGGCACCTGTGTCATGGGACGTAAAGCTGAACGGTTTGCACATGGGAGATGCGGTGGTTCTCTCCTGGCCAGGGTGCTGGGAGGGGTCGGGGGAATTCTCTGGGCCCCAGGGCCTTCACATGCGGACTCTGCTGCTTGTGAGTGCGAACAAGTTACGTGCACGTCCAAGCCCCGTTTCCCCCTGTTGGTGCGGGGGGCAGCATGTGGGCCTTGCAGGGCCATCATGAGGAAGACGACGCAGAATGGAAGGTGCGCAGCCCAGCTGCTGGTCTATTCGATTTCCCAACGCTGTCGGTTACTCCCATACTCTAAAGCACAGTGAGCGGCCCTGCGTGCCCGCCATCCTAAGTGCCAGTTCCCACAGCACTTGCCGACAGGTGTGTCCTGGGTCTGGCTCTGACCCTGAGGCATGTGGACAGAGCATCACAGGTGCAGAGGGGGCAGAATGGGCTTTCAAGGGATGCCTCTGCAGAGCCTGCAGCCCAGGGGTGGACTATGGACACATAGGTGAAGCAGAGTCCTCACGGGTGAGCAGGCACCTCCCAGAGGCAGCATGTGAGGTTGAGACCTGGTAGAGTCAGGAAGGAACTGGGGCAGAGGTTGGGGCAGAGTTCCCATTGAACTCTGCATGTGTGTGAGGACGGGACGGGACTAGCCTGACAGACAAGGAAAGGCTGGAGAAACTGGGGCAAGAGTGAGCAGGAGCAGGGCGTGTGAGCGTGTGAGTGTATGTACGTGTAGGAATGTGCACATGCATGTGTTTGTGGGTAAGTGTGTGTGGTGTGTGTATATGTGGACGAATGTGTGTGCATGGATATGTGGATGAGTGTGTGAGATGTGTATACATGTGGGTGTGTGAGATGTGTGTATATGTGGGTGTGAAATGTGTGTATATGTGGATGAGGGTGTGTAAGATGTGTGCACATGTGGGTGAGTGTGTGCGTGTGTGTATATGTGGATGAGTGTAAGGTGTGTACATGTGGGTGAGTGTGTGTGCATGTGTGTATATATGGATGAGGGTGTGTGCATGTGTGTATATGTGGGTGTGTGTGCATGGGTATGTGGATGAGTGTGTGTATATGTGGGTATGTGAGATGTGTGTACATGTGTGTATATGTGGGTAAGTGAGATGTGTGTATATGTGGATGAGGGTATGTGCATGTGTGTGTATGTGGGTGAGTGTGTGTGCATGGATATGTGGATGAGGGTGTGTGCAGATGCGTATGAGTGTGTGTTTGTGTGTGTGCACACACCTGCATGCATATAAGCTACGACCTAAGAAGGAGTGAACGCTCACTGAAGTTCCCATAGGTCACAGCAGGCAGCTGGGGACTCTGCTAATCACAGGAGATGCTGCAGGAGCGGGGGCAGGGCACTGACATGCTGTGGGAGGAGGGGCTGACAGGGCTCAGTGCAGGCAGCACCCTCCTGAGGCGGTGGCTGTGGGGAGAAAGGGACACGCTATGGTTGGGATGTGGGAACAAGACCAGGTCAGGAGCAAGGACGGCTCCCGCTTCTCAGCTAAGCAGACGGACGGACAGAAGAACAGATGGAATGCTGCTTCCCAAGTCTGCAACAGGAAGAGCATGTTTGTGGGGTGAGTGCAGTCAAGAGCCCGCTGGGTGCGCAGCTCACTGAGTGGAAGGCCCCGTGAGGCCCCCTGGCGGGCACAAGGAGGATCAGCAGTCGGCTCCGTCCGACTAGCTGCAGAGTTAGGCCTGCCCCCGCCTCAGCCAGAGCCCTCTGCCTTCAGAAATGGCAGATCAGGGGCGTCTGGGTGGCTCGGTTTGTTAGGAATCTAATTCTCAGTTTCCCTCAGGACATGATCTCAGGGTTCATGAGTTTGAGCCCCACCTCGGGCTCTGTGCTGTCAGCGGAACCTACTTGGGATTCTGTCTCTCTCTCTCAAAATAAATGAGTAAAACTTAAAAAAAAAAAGGTAGGATCATAGGGAGAAACAGAGCTGAGGCCTAAGGAGACCTCTGCACCCGCCCCCAGGCCTCAGGGCCAGGTAAAGCACAGTGCCCAGGACAGACTCACGGGCCCAGCGCAAAAAGGGAACATGCGGTTAGGGGACACCTGAGCCCTTAGCCTGGAGCTTCGCGGTCTGTGGCTCTTTCGAGTCCTGTGCTTCTGACTTCCCTTAGGGGAAACGAGGCAGCACACAGAACTCCCTGCTCCCACTCACAGCTACACCTACGGTTCGAGTGCTTTGTACAAACGCAGGGAGGTCTCACTGTTCTTGGTTTTTAATAAAACCAAGATACTGTGATTTAGGTTATAACTGAAGAACCTCACTGGGCTTCATGCAGTTGCTCTTCATAGAGTTGTCTGTTCTGCTGGGCCATGAGGAAGAGGAGGCCTGGGGACCTGCTGTGACCTTGGGGTCAGCGCTTTCCATCGGGGCAGGGGCCCTCCCTCACTGTCCACACCCTTTCCGGCAGCACAGGACAAATGGCCTTACCTAAGAAATGGAAAAAGATACCTCCGACAGGCAGGACTATCCCCGTCCCAGACAGGTGACAGTGGCCTCCCGGCCCTGCTGGAGCCCGAGTCACAGCCAAGGCAAGTGTCGGGAGAGGAACAGTGAGATGGCTTCTGAGAGTGACATGGTAGAGCTGGTGAGGTGTCAGAGTCCTCCAAGCCCAGCCAAGGCAGGACTTTACTCAAGTCCACTGTAGGGCTGGGAAGGCAGGACTCGGGGACACTCACCCTCCGGAGGCCACTGGGATGTGACCAGGGAGGCACAGGACTTCCCTGAAGTTACCTCATGTCCCAGTGAGCACTCCTAGATGCCAAACCCCGCCCTGCTGCCCAGCACGTGTGGGGGTCCCTGAGGGAGCCTGGCCACATGGAGGGGCTCAGGGAAGCCGCTGACTCGCTCTGTGCCCTCCACAGCCCTGCCACTGGGTGCCACGGAGCCGGCATGGGTGCCAGGGGCTCACCTCCCGGAGGGGTATGATGAGGTGGCACGCGTCCTCCTCTTTGCTGGCGAAGCAGATGTAGTTCCCGGAGATGAACATCTGGCCAGGGATGTGCAGTTTGTTGAACGGGGTCCACAGCGTACAGCCTGTGTGGCCATCGAGGCGCTCGTCCCTGGGCAGCCGGAACGTGGCCCGGTAGCACTCGTTCTTGGCCCGGGCGTCCAGGTCTCTGGAAAACCAAGGTGGGGGAGGGAGGAAAGGGCAGGAGAATGAGGATGCAATATGCCCACAGGGGGGCCTCACACGGCCTTGGATTCTTTGCAGTCGTGCCCCAGGGGTCTTGGAGTTCAGTAAAGCACACACAGCAGATGGCCGGGTGCTGTGAGACATCTGTGTAACCAGCAGAGGACATGCACACAGCAAACAGCACGTCCTTGGGCCCTGAGGGCTCTGGAACACACCCAGAGCTTGACAGGGCTTGACACATCCCTTGGTCAGTGCTGAAGATGGACAGGGCCCCAGTGCCTGGGGTTCCCTGCACCCGCCCTGCATGCCTCTGCCCCGAGGCTGCTACTTCTGCCAGGGAAGACCCAGCCCCACCCAGACCCCCAGAGGAGGACTCCCCAAGACGCCCTGTTGATGAATACAAGGGCATGCCGTGCAAGGTGGCCGCCTGGCACCCCGGTCCTGGTCTCTTTGGTGGCTCTTTCCTTGGACACATGTCTCTCCCCAGCTCCGTGGGGGCTGCCAGCAGTGGGAGCAGGGCCTGGCAGGCACACCCTGATGGACGGTGCCAAGTCCTGGCCCTGCTCATTTCCTTTCTGGAAGGTTCTAGGAGCAACCCGATCACTTACACAGGGAGAGTGAAGTCCTTGGATGGCCATGCTCGTCCTGAAGGTGCACCCCAGGGTCTGGGCCGAGGCCATGGCCTCTGGGGGCACCCCAGGAAACTGCCTGGTGGGGATGAGGTCTTGGTACACGGGTGTGAATCCGGGGACCCCTGAGGTCCCGGCCAGCCTTGTGGGTTTGCAGCTACAATCGAGGAACACAGATGAAAGTGCTCCAGGGAAGGGGCACAGCCACTATTACTGCAGGTGAGCCCCTCTGCCTCACAGGGCTTCGAGAAGTAACTCTTTGTGGTTAGGCAGTAGCTACTTTTGGATGGCACCTCTGCGAACTTCATGGTGTCCTCCTGTCCCATGCATACCCCAAGAGGGGGGGCGGGTCCCCCCCACCCCGGGGCAGCCGCTCACCGCTTCAGAGCCGAGATGTTCCTGTGGGGCCGGGAGGGCCTGGGCAGCGCCTTGTCCTCCAGGAAGCCCTCGCTGTCCAGCAGCTGCCGCATAGCGAGGTTGGCCAGCTGCTCCATGAGCTTGAAGGTCTCCCCGATGTTGAGGAACATGGAGAAGAAGAGCTCCTGGTCACGGGTGTCCACACGGATGCTCTCGGGGAAGAGCAGTGTGGCATTCTTCTCCAGCCTCGTGACGTCCACCCACTGCACCACCAGGCTCACTGCACGCCAGCGGGGACAGACACGCCAGTGGGTCAGATGGGCTGCGGGGCTGGGCAGCACGAGCACCCACTGGGACGGCCGCTCCCCGAGGGCATCACTGACTGTGTGTCCCCTGTGCCTGAGCCTGGCTATGCTGGGACAGGTGCCCTACATGGAGGGACCAGCCCCAAGAATATCCGGGGTGAGTATGTGCCCACAAATGATCGAAGGGTGACACAGACGAACATGGGGAAGTGAGCTGAGACCCTGGCCTGGAGAAGCCTACCTAGTAGGAGTGTGCTGCCAGAGGGCACGCTGACCCCTGCCTGGTGAGAAGGTCGGGGGACAGGGCGGAGAGGGGAGAAGGGCAGGCGAGAGCGTGTGGCAGGTGCATGGCTGGTGGGGCGAGGCCTTGCTGGGTTCCTTGCTGGGAGCTCCTTCTCAGGGTGATGTAGCAGCAGAGGGCACCAGCCTCGTGTCCCGAGGCAGGCAGGGTCCTGCACACCAAGGCACCCCATAACCCGGGGCCACTCAGGGATGGCAGGTGCCCTTAGATATTCCACTTAAAGGAGAGAAGGGAGCCCCCCCACAGTCACTCTATGAGGAACCACGTTGGTGGATGCAGGCAGGATGGAGCGCCCTCAAGAGCCAGGGGCAGGCCTAGCTCAAGTCTGGGCCTCCCTGCCGAGAGCGTTGAGGTGCACTGGGTTTTGGGGCGATTCTCTCGTGGGTGTGCGGGGACAGAGGATCTGGGGGCAGAAAGGAAGGAAGACACTCAAGAACCCCGGTGGTCTGGGGCGGGGTCGGTGGGGAGAGAAACTGAGGACGAGGGCCTGCCCACCGTGGTTACCTTCCTTCCCCAGTAGGAACGAGTAGAAGCACAGGTGGTTGACAGTCAGGTAGAGCCAGCCCTGCCGGGGCACACGGCCTTTCCAGTAGCTGCAGGAGTAGTAGTTGACCAGCTTCTCCCCCTCCGGCATCCCGAACTGCTTCCGCATCTTCAGCTCAGCCTCCTTGAACTTCCCGGGGTCCTCATCTCCCTGGGGCTGCAGGTTCTTGTTCTCTTCTGCGATGATGCCCTAGAGGAGGACAAGGAAACTGACTCCGGGCCGGCCCAGGGGTTCCCGTGGCCCCAGGGAAATCAGGACTCTTGTTCACTGGCCCCAGGGCAATGTAGGTCTTACTATGAACCCCAAAGCACACGGAGAAGAGCCGAGGAACGCTTGGTGTCATCTGCCCAGGTCTAGAAAGTTCTGGCATAATGAAATCAGGGGCTTGCCCAAAGCAACTTTGCACTGCAAAACTTTGACCCAATCAGAGCGCCTAAGAAATCTAATTGAAGGCAAAATAACTGAACAAAAAGAAGACACACACAAGTATGCGCTCGGGTAGATGCTCCTTACTGTCCCCCCAGGAGGGGAAACAACCTATGCTATATCATAACCACAATGCTATATCATTGCATCAGTCTTTACGCATATTCCAGTAAGTACACCATACACGACTTAGCCCCTGACATAAGGTACTCAGCATGGTACTCATAAGTGCTACCCTAGCAAACAGCGCCACTGTCACTCTGCATAACAGGTAGCAGCTGCTTCCCCACCCCCCCCCCCCCCCGCACGG
>NW_027533170.1:8865063-8866989 GCF_008692635.1 Crocuta crocuta
TGCCCCTCCCCCCCCCCCCCCCAGGCTGCAAGGTGCCATTTCCAGTCTTTTTGCTGACAGTGCTGCACAGAATGTGTCATTCTGCACGTATGATGACACCGTTGGGTAAATTCCAAGGACGGGAATCACTGGGTCAGAGGGTGCACACATTTTTAAGTACTGTTCGTCTTATAAACGAGACATGCCTCTGGCTATTCTCTCACTTCCAGCTTTTTCCTGTTACGGTGGCTAAGGCACTGGCCATCAGAGCTGCTCCTCTCCAGGGAATGGGAACTCCCAGCTAAGCTGGGTCAGACTCCTGTGGCTGGCTGGGAGAAGCGGGGACCTGCACGGCCAGGAGTTCAAACGCCCCTTTTGAGACTGAGAGAGGGGGAGTGAACGCTTGCCTTCCATTTTTTTTTTTTTTTAAATATTTTTATTTATTTCTAGGAGAGAGAGAGAGACAGTGTGAGCAGGGGAGGGTCAGAGAGAGAGGGAGACACAGACTCTGAAATAGGCTCCAGGCTCTGAGCTGGCAGTCAGCACAGAGCCTGACACGGGGCTCGAACCCACGAACCGCGAGATCATGACCTAAGAGAAAGTCAGACGCTTAACCAATTAAGCCACCCAGGCGCCCCGCTTGCCTTCCATTTCTGGTAAAGAGAGAGAAGACCCACACCACACTGTCTGAAGGTTCAATAAGATGACACAGACGAATCCTGCCAGCCTGCAGCAGGGAGTGGGAGCCAGTAGCAGAAGGTGAACCTTACGTGAATCTTGCCCTTGACGAAGGTGGTGATATCTTCCTCATTGTCAAAGATGGACAGTGTCTGGAGTAAGTTATTTTCCAGCCATTCCCAGTGCTTTGTGATCTCTTTCCGGGAAGAACCTAGGGGAGGTTTGGTGGAGTAAAGAAGAGGAAAATCATAAAATCACCAGGCCTTACACATAAATTCAGAGACTAAAACAGAAGACCTAATTTGCTATATCCAAAAGACTCCAATCTTCAGGCTGCTTACTCTTTTCCTTCTTAATCTTCATGTATAAGGGCGCCTGGGTGGCTCAGTCAGTTAAGTGCCTGACTTTGGCTCAGGTCATGATCTCGTGCATCAGGCTCTGTGCTGACAGCTCGGAGCCTGGAGCTTGCTTCAGATTCTGTGTCTCCCTCTCTCTCTGCCCCTCCCCTGCTTACACTCTGTCTCTCTCTCCCTCTCTCTCTCTCAAAAATAAATAAACATTAAAAAAAACCCACAACTTTACATATATAATAGTCATGAACATGAAAAACGGTTCAGGCAGAATCGTAGTCATGTGGACGATAAAGCTTCCATCTCCCCCAGCACCAAGGAAGAGTGACCACTAGCTTCCTACGTGCCCTTCCAGAAATAGGTCTATAGCTCTGCGGGTTTGCTTAGTTGTAAAGGTTTCCCTTCTAGATAAAAGGACTTCATGTGGTCTTTGATATACGGGTGACTGACTGGACACTCAGACTTGGCGTGAGTGCCTGCAGTTTCAGGAGGACTCAGGTGTGCACAGACAGCAGCCCGAGGGAGCTGCCTGCAGGACACCAGGCTCCCGGCCGGCCAGCCTTGTGCAGGGCAAGCCAGAGGCTCTCATCTGCTCTCTCTGAAGCCAGAGGCACCCACCCAGGCCTTTGCCTGCAAGCTCCTCCTCCCCATCCCTGCTCTCACCCCAGCCCTGGTCCTGCCCCCTTCGGGAACCCCCATCTGACCCCTGCAGCTCCTGGCTGGCCCTCAGTATCAGCCCTGCCTAGGAGGCGGTCCCTGCCCTCCTCAGGGAGGGTCCTGGAGGGCACAGCAGCTCCAGTGGTAATGGAAAAACTTAGAGAGGTAGTTTTAACGCCATTCCCAAAGGGCAGGACAGCTGTTTTCTCTGTCTCCCCCCCACCCCCCCCCCCCCCCCCCCCCCCCCCCCCCCCCACCCCGG
>NW_027533170.1:8867205-8875331 GCF_008692635.1 Crocuta crocuta
AGAATTGGGAGGGGAAGCAAAGGGAGGAAAGGAGTCTCTGCCTTGCCTGGCTTCCCCTGAATTCTCTTGGATTTTGCCTGTGCCTGGCAGGGGGTTTGCATTCAAGAACTTCCCCCTTGCGGGGAAGGGGCAGAGAGAGAGGGAGAGAATCCCAAGTAGGCTCTGCACTGACAGTGCAGAGCCTGACTCAGGGCTCGAACTCGCAAACCGTGAGATCATGACCTGAGCTGAAACCAACCAAGGGTTGGACGCCTAACTGACTGAGCCCCCCAGGCACCCCTCAGGAACTGTTTTCTGAACGAATGAACACCAGAAGAATAAAAGCCCTGCACCCTTCTCAGCTGATCTGGGTTGAACAGTTTATGGACTGTGAGTGCCTGCAGTAAGGCCCACAGATTAGGCACGGATGGAGCCTGAGTAAAGACCCAAGGCCAGGGTGGCTGCATAGACATTTTTGCTGGGGTGCCTGTCACCCCATCCTTCCTTACCTAGCAACACCCTTGCAGCAGCTGAAGACTCAATCCTGATGCTGCCCTGGCCAGGCCGAGTTGGTCCCTAGCATCTCCTCTGTCCCAGGCACCTTGCTGTGGCTCTGGTAGTGTTGGTGAAGGTTGATTGCTCCTTTACATTTACCCAAGGAGTTCACTACTCTAACAATCAATACTGAGTTAAGACCCTTCCCCTCCCCCCTGGGCCGGTGTGAGGATGCCCATGTGAAGGTGATTCAACCCAACAACTGTCAGTGAATCACAATAGCAATCAAAATTACTCCTGCACGGGGGCGCCTGGCTGGCTCTGTTGGTTAAGCATCCGACTTCACTCAGGCCATGATCTCGCAGTTCGTGATTCCGAGCCCCACCATCAGGCTCTGTGTTGACAGCTCAGGGCCTAGAGCCTGCTTCAGATGCTCTCTCCCTCTCTCTCTCTGCCCCTCCCCCACTCATGCTGTCTCTTTCTGTCTCAAAAATAAACGTTAAAAAAAAAATTTTTTTTTAAATTACTCCTTTATNCTTTTGTGGCCTCCTTTCCCTGGTGCACAGAGGCCAATGCCTAGTTGGTAGAAGAAGGATCTCTCTCGCTCTCTTTTTTTGCCAAGGATCCACATTTGAATTTGGAAGTTAAATTTGCAAGTGATACAGTTCTAGTGCCATTGTCTTTCATGCACATGTTCCTGGCAACCCCCAACAGAAGGAATGTTGTCAACACTGCCTGTGTGGATCTGTCTGCACTTTGAGTATAAATATTTACATGTGCATTCAAAAAAATTATTAGTTAGTAGTAACTCAATCGTCATTTAGCACCAAGTAAACACAAGCTATGCCATCTTTATGTTACGTTCAGAGAATAACAAGAATAGCTAATTATTATTAAGTGCTACTTCTGTTTTCGGAACTTCTCATGGGATATCTTATTTACTTCTTAGAAAACCCTGAAGACAGTACCATTATTTTTGTTTTATATGATGGAGGTGAGGCACAGAAAGGTTAAGTAAGTTGCCCAGTGTCACACAGCGGAGATGTAACCAAACCATGGTCCTGGCCCAGGCTGCCTGGCTGCTCAGACTCTACCCTGGTCTAGTGGGGAGCCAGTGAGCCCCCAGCATAAAAGTGCTCATAAAGACACGGCGAGTGCAGAAGAGCAAGAAGGAAAGGTGGATACCTGGATCTGGGGAATCTGGTTTTCCACAGGAGCTGCCACTGGGCGGGTTCTCAACAGAGTGGAAGGTTGGGTGGATGTAGGGGGACACGATGCATTGGCCAGGGCAGGTGTGCCTGGTCTGGCTGAAGGCCAGTTGTGAGATGAGGGGAGGACGGAAGTGGAGGCAGCCTGGCCCTGAAAGTCCTTTAATGGCAGGCCAAGGAGGCAGGATCACTGCGCAGGCGTCAGCAAGAGCATGCCTGCTTTTGCAGAGCTGAAGGGGAAGGAGGGAGGCACAGCAGAGGCCAGTGCAGGCCTGGGGGAGGTGGCAGAAATGGGAGGTCAGTGTGTGTGGCCTGAGGCTAAGGACTAAGGCTCCCCAGCACCAAGCCCTGCTGGTTCCCACACTGCCACAGGCATGGCTTCTTCTCACTGCCACGGACTGTCTCCTCCTCATCTGCTGAGAAAGAACATCGCTGAGACAGGGGGAAATCTTGAGAGCTCATTTAATTTTATTAAAAAAAGTTTTGAAGTATTTATTTTTGAGAGAGAGAGAGACAGAGAGAGCGAGAGCGCATGAGCAGGGGAGGGGCAGAGAGAGAGGGAGACACATAATTCAAAACAGGCTCCAGGCTCTGAGCTGTCAGTGCAGAGCCCGATATGGGGCTTGAACTAACAAACTGAGAGACCATGACCTGAGTCGAAGTCAGACGCTTAACTGACTGTGCCAACCAGGTGCTCCAAGGGCCCATTTTTTAAATTAGTTAATTAATTAATTTATTTATTATTTTAAAAGTTTTATTTATTTGAGAGAGCGAGAGCATGCACACACGCACAAGTGCACACAAGTGGGGGAGGGGCAGACAGAAGGAGAGAGTCCCGGTCAGGCCCTGCATCCTCAGCACGGAGCCTGATTCAGGGCTGAAACCCACGAACCAAGAGACCATGACCCGAACCAAAATCAAGAGTCAGATACTTAACCGACTGAGACCCCCAGGGGCCTCCCCAAGGGCCCACTGTAGAGTGCTATGTCTCCTTGCAGCCTAGGCACAGGACAACCTCCCTGGGCCCCACCTCATAGGAAGCCCCTCTCTCGGCAGACTCTGGAACCAGGAGAGCAGGGGTCCCACCAGGCCCCCACCTGGCCTTGGGCAATCCCAGACTTCGAAGCCTTTGTTGATTCCTGCACAGGGGAAAAGGGCACCCCTGTTCAGGTGCCAGGGAGGAAGATGACCTTTGAAGAAGAGGTCTCAGCTGTGAACGCTCTCATCCTCTCTCAGGACTCCTAATCCCTGCGGGGCCAGTTTCCTCATCTTCAAAATACAGGAAAAAAAAAAAAACCCAAAAAACAAAGTTCCACCTTCCGGAGTTTTTGGGAAGTTCACATAAGTGCCTGGCCCGCTCAAGTGCTGTCTGTGTGCTGGCTTTGACCGTTAATGCATCCCAGTGACCTCCGCCGGGCTGGCACCCATGGAAAGGGGACCTCCTCCCAGACTCTAGCGAGGGCTGAGCGTGTCTCCTCCCGGGGGGACGGCTACCGCTGGTCCCGTTATTCACAGCAGGTCCGTTCTGTAAAGTCTCCTGGGACAAGACTGATCCCAGGGGAGCCACAGGGGAGGCTAAGCTCCTGTCAACCTGTGGTCACAACATTTTCATCAAATGATCAATATATGACTTTGTTTTATGTGGCTCTCTGTTTGAAAGCACCCTATTTAACATACATTATTCCCTGATGTGGAACACCTGGCTAGCAGCTCTGTGTGTCCGCCCCTGAAGGAAGCTTCTCTAACACACATACTTTCTCCATGAGGCACATCACACTTTCCTGTGCTTAGGAACGCAGCCAGCACCTTGGCATTACATTTGGAGCCACTTTATTTATATGTAGAGTATTTATTTATTAAATTTTTTTGTTATTTATTTTTGAGAGAGAGAGACAGAGCACGAGCAGGGGAGGGGCAGAGAGTGAAGGAGACACAAAATCTGAAGCAGGCTCCAGGCTCCGAGCTGTCAGCGTAGAGCCTGATACAGGGTTCAAAGCCACAAACTGTGAGATCATGACCTGAGCTGAAGTTGGACACTTCACTGACTGAGCCACCCAGGCGCCCTGATTTATTTATTTTTGAAGTTTATTTATTTTGAGTGAGAGCATGAGAGAGTGCATGTGGGGGGGGGAGGGGCGGTGAGAGAGGGAGAAAGAGAGAATCCCAAGCAGGGCTTGATCCCAGGAACTGTGAGACCATGACCTGAGCCGAAACCAAGAGTCGGATGCTCAACCAATGGAGCCACCCAGGTGCCCGTTTCCCCATTTGAAACAAAGTCACCAAAAAAACACAAAACTGTCCAAAGTAAGGCACTGAGACTACAGAAAGGACCCTGGTTTACAGTTTGACAGCTGACACAAGAAGACAGAAGCACTCCTTGTTCTTGTATCCCCCTCGGCTGGGAACCTGTGTGTCCAACGACTCCCATTTTTCACTGCTCTGCACATGCGCATTCCCACCACGTCTGCAAAGAGTCCCAAGGCACTACGGGGCACCTGTGAACCTCTGCGCTGTCCTCCTAAGCTGGATGCCTGCCTGGGCTGTGGGGTCTGAACGAGGTAGCACCAGCTTCTCTGGAGGCAATATCCAGGCCAGGCTGGGTCCCCTCCCTGCTGGCGCCACCCCCCCGCCCCCCTGCTCATCCAGGATGGGCCCTGTCCAGCATCCCGTGTGATTCAAGGCACCTACCACATGCCACTGTCCAGTAGACCTGTGAGTCCTGGGTCTGGTGCAGGATTCGGTAAGGGGCCACGCGGGCACTGGAGTCCAACACCACGTCCAGGGTGCCCACGAGAAGACCTGGGAGCAGGGCAGAGAGTGAGGGTAAGGGAGGGCCACACGGGCAGTGGAGCCCCAGAGGCAGCCAGAACGGCAGCACTGCCCTCAATGCCACGAGGCAATGACACATCTGCATCACCCCCGTCCACCAAGTGACTTCTTTTTCCTCAAAGGCCTTTGGCTGAATCTGATCCCTATCAAAAAATCCCCTCCCATGTCTTCCTGGAAGACTTCTGCTTCTTTCCCTGACTCACAAATCCTTGCAAGCAGGGACAGACTCAGGATTTAGGGGGGCCTTTTCATTTATTTTTTATTTTAAAAAATCTTTTTTTTTAATTAAAAAAATTTTTTTATAGTTTAATTATTTTTGAGACAGAGAGAGCATTAGCGGGGGAGGGACAGAGAGAGAGGGAGACACAGAATCTGAAACAGGCTCCAGGCTCTGAGCTGTCTGCACAGAACCCGATGTGGCTGGAACCCACAAACCACGAAATCATGATCTAAGCTGAAGTCGGATGCTTAACCAACTGAGCCACTCAGCCGCGCCCCCCCAAAAATCTTTTTTAGTGTTTATTTTGAGGAAGAGAGAGAGACAGAGAGAGAGAAAGAGAGAGAGAGAGAGAGAGAGGGAGGGGGAGGGAGGGGGAGGGGCAGAGAGAGAGGAAGACACAGAATCCGAAGCAGGCTCCAGGCTCTGAGCTGTCAGCACAGAGCCTAACATGGGGCTAGAACTCAGAAACCGTGAGATCACGACCTGAGCCGAAGTCGGAGGCTTAACCAACTGAGCCACCAAGGTGCCCTAGGGGGCCCTTTTTATAAGCTTAAACAATTCTGGGAGGCTCTCTTTAGGAAAGATACAAAATTAGGTTTAAAAACAAGCATTTCTTTAGACCGAGAAAGTACAACAGTCTCAAAAACAAAAACAATACTGTGGATATCACAAAATCTAGACAAATAGTACAATGTGTTTTATTAACTGGCAGACACATCTTAAGATAACAGTTTCTTCCCCTGACGTTTTTGGCCACATACTCTGATGGCTTTTTAAAATATAAGACAATGACTTTGTAATATCACTTTCCATTATCAACAAAAGGAAGATAATGTAGTCTTTCCTCTGCCAAGTAATCACACATTTTTATTCTGGGAAGTGTAAGGAGGTTCCTGTGGCTTCAGAAGTCATGACTGAGGGGACATGGTAATTTTTTAGAACTGTCCTCCAATCTGGGAAAACACTGATCCAGTTGTTTCCATCTCTGAACTGAATCATTTTAGGGCATTTCAGATTTCCCTTCTCATCACGTATATCCTTTGTCAATGTTGCTATTGCCCTGACAAATCAGAAGAAACACCTTTGACCCCTGTGTCTGATTCACTTCTCTTCGTTAACTGAATGATCAAGCTACCTGAAAATCTGTTTACTGTTCCTTTTTGGAATTTAGTTTTCCCTCTGAACGAAGTGCTGCTTTCCTGCTTTCAGTATGATCTGAAAACATTTTGTTACCATTTTCCTGTCCATGTCAGAATGATTCCTTCATTTGACTTTAACACTTTTGTGTTGTATTCCATTTTTAACTATTTTTTCCCTCCTAAATCTTTAACAAATAAAATTACTGATTACAAAAGAAGATACTCATCACCCACATCCAATTTAGGAGTCTGTAATCTCTCGCTTGTTTTATTGAAATGTTCTAAACCATCTCTCTCTAAATTGCAGTTTAAGTGGCATATTCAAGCTTTATCGGGATTTGGAATAAACTTTTTTCCCCCTGGTTTCTGCTAGGGTTTCTCTTCTGGCCATGGAGATTTTATTTTAATCCTTATACTGTTGGCATATCCGTGTTTTAAGACCTGAAAGCTTTTTTATGGGCAGAACATTTCGTTGCACTCAGACTCTTCAATGCAGATTTCAGGCTGGCATCTGTTGTTGTTTTTTTAAAATTTTTAAAAATGTTTATTTATTTCTGAGATGGAGAGAGCAGGGGAGGGGCAGAGAGGTGGGGACAGAGGATCCAAAGTGGGCTCTGTGCTGATAGCAGAGAACCACAAACTGTAAGATCATGAGCTGAGCTGAAGTCAGACGCTTAACCAACTGAGCCACCCACGTGCCCCAGGGCTGGCATCTATTTTTAAAGGCCAGCCTGAACAAAACCACATCACTAACTGTTCCTCCCTAGGGGAGACAGGGTTCAGGAGGCCAGGATGCCTATGACAGCACAAGGAAGGCCAGGACAGAGGCCACAGCAGGACTCATCAAACCTAGCTGAACAGGGAGTTGAAGGAGTGGTTCCCAGCTGGGGTGCAGAGCTCTGTCGTGGGGGACAGAGAGAGAGGAGTGACATGGAAAGGGCCTTCTGGGCCGAGGAAGGCGGAGCCAGAGGGTCCCACCTGCTCTCTGAGATGATCTTTGGATGCACAGATCCAGTGCTGGAAGCACACTGGCCAAATCAGCCATGCTGGTACACTGGTCCAACACAAGGTACAGAGCACCAGGCTTCACTTTCCTACACGGGCTTCTGATGTTGTCCACTGTTCAGACTTTCCAGAGGGGCTGCTGTCTAGCATCCCCTGAACATCCCAGTCCGGGACACAGGGCCACACCAGCTTCTGTGATTCCCGAGGCTGCTGGGAGGCAGCCTAAGGCCTGAAGGGAACACAGTTTTCTTAGAAATGGTACAGTCTCGGGGCACCTGCGTGGCTCAGTCGGTTACGCCTCTGACTTTGGTTCAGTTCATGATCTCACGGTTTGGGAGTTCAAGCCCCACATCAGGCTCTGCCAGCATAGAGCCTGCTTCAGACCCTCTGTTACCCTCTTTGCCCCTTCCATGCTCGAGCATGCACGCACGCTCTCTCTGTCTCAAAATAAGTAAACATAAAAATAAAAAGGAATGGGTACAGTCTCTTCCATACTAGGAGGGATGGGCCAGGAAAGAGTGGCAGAGGAGGTGTGTGGGAAGGGCATCTCACGGGACTGTATTCGCTGCTAATGTTTAAAATGAGGATGTTTCACAGAAAGTTCTGTTGATACTTGTAAGATGTGGCAACACTGGGCCTGCAGTCTGATATGCCAGCAACGGGCCACCTGGAAGCATAGACACTGGTCCAGCCCTGAGCCTGCCCCAGGGCCGCGCTGGCAGGGCCCGCACAGGCTTGCAGCACGAGAGGCCGCGCACAACACCCGTAGGGGGAAGGCCCAGTGCACTTTCCCTGGGTCTCACTTGCCACACAACTCCTGGCGCTGCCTGCCCACCATTAGCGGTGCTGCTCAGATGGACAAAGGGGCATCCTGGCTGGCTGGCCGGAACAGCCCACACTGGTAATTAGGCAAAGCCTCCGTCCGCAGCTCCAGGGCACCACCAAGCAAGAAAGGTGGGCGGAAAGCTGGAGGGATGGGGGCTGAGGCCGGCAGCAGCTCGGGGGGACCTCTGATCTCGCTAAAAGGGCAAATCTGGGTGGAAGGAAAGAGGCAAAAGAAAACGTGTGCTTCTGTCACTTGGCCACTCTGACGTACTGGGGGAAACTGAGGCAGACGCAGAGGACCAGGAGATGTCGCTGACTTTCAGCTGTGAAATCTCACTCCAGGAGGCTGCACACGCCTGAGCTAAGCCCCGGGAAGCTCACGGGCACCGCGTCCGGGCAGAGCCCACGGCCAGACGAAGGCTGGCC
>NW_027533170.1:8875522-8893655 GCF_008692635.1 Crocuta crocuta
AAGGAGCGACGGCCCAGCCCCGGGGCCACGGGCTTCTGGCCAGAATGTCCGAATGCACAGGCCAGAGAAACTGGTCGTGCCGAGAGCGGGGCCCCTGGCTTCTGTGAAATCCTGTCCAGGGTTTGGGGGCGAGGATGGGAGAATGTAAATAAATAGCATTTGCGAATACACGTCCGGCTAATTGCGCTGTGCACCCCAGGGCATAACTTTGCAAAGGGAGTCTGGAAGGGGTTAGACGATTGTCACCATTTTCAGAATTCGGACCCTGGGACCTAAGACTAGGAAAACCTCCGGGAGCTGAGGATGGGTTGTCAGGGAGCCCCGAAGCTGGCAGGGTCGATAGAGATACGTGCAGTCCCCACACCTGAGACATAGGGACACTGGGGCTTGGTGGTCTGGGGGCAGCGGACAGGGCTGGCCCTGGGACATTGGTGGGTTTCTGCATATGCATGGACAGCCGCCCGCTGGGTAGGGGATGTGGACCCCTGCTTTCCCAGTGCTAGCCTGTAGGGGTCCACCCCCTCACAAACACCGACGCTTTTGAGTGAAAGAGGGAGCTGTGAATTATGTCTGGGGCAATCCAGAATGTCCAGGGCCACTTCGGTTGCAGGATCATGCTGCTGGCCTGGGCCCTCCAGGAACCCGCAGGAGGATAAACCGATCCGGGCACTTTGGGATCACCTCGGGAGGCTTAAGCTGGTTGCCAATTGGGTTCCTGTCACCAGCATTCAAGAATCTAATATGATAGAAGGAAGTAAAATAGGCAGTTTCATGGTTGACAGCCAGAATGATCAAAAGTCTTCTGAAATATTGCCTGAGATCTCATGAAGGTGCAGAGGCCATTTTTCTTTAAGACCTTGGAAGCTTGAACTGATAATGTGCTCTCAGGGGAGTAATCTACCCTCAGGAATTTGGAGTACTTGTTAACATCCTAGGAGGAGGTAAAGGGTTATTTTGTTCCTTCATGCCAGTGGTTCTCAAGCATAAGCATGTATTAGAATCACCTGCAAGGGTTGTTAAAACACAGATTGGTGGGCCCCACCTCAGAGCGTTTGCATTCCTTTCCTTTTTTTTTTTTAATGTTTATTTATTTTTGAGATACAGAGGCAGAGCATGAGCGGGGGAGGAGCAGAGAGAGAGGGAAACACAGAATTTGAAGCAGGCTCTGGGTTCTGAGCTGTCAGCACAGACCCCAATGCGGGGGCTTGAACTCATAAACTGTGAGATCATGATCTGAGCGGAAGTCCAACGCTTAACTGACCGAGCCACCGAGGTGCCCCAAAAGTCACCCTTTTAAAGTGCACAGTTCAGTATTAGTACATTCACAAAGCTGTGCAATCATGACCACTAACTCCAGAACATTTCCATCACTCCAGAAAGAAACTTCTTGTGTATTAGCAATCATTCCTCATTCCCCTACCTCCTCCACCCCTGGCAACCACTAATCTATTTCTGTCCCTCCTGGTTTGCCCATTGTGGACATTTCATATAAATGAACTCATACACTATGTGGCCTTTGTGTCTTGCTTCTTTCCCTTACTGTAGTGTGTTCAAGGTTCACGCTGTAGCATGTGTCTGTACTTCACCCCTTTTTATGGACAAATAATATTCCATTGTTTAAACATGCCCCATTTTCCTTCTCTACTCATCAGGTGGACATTCGGGTTGTCTCCCCTTTTTGGCTCTTTTTAAATATATTTTTAAAATATTTATTTATTTTTGAGAGCGAGAGAGAACATGAGCAGGGGAGGAGCAGAGAGAGAGGCAAACACAGAAGCTGAAGCTGAGCTGCCAGCACAGACCCCGACACGGGGCTCGACCTCACGAACTGTGAGATCATGACCTGAGCCAAAGTCAGACGCTTGACTGACTAAGCCACCCAGGCGCCCCTCCCCTTTTTGGCTCTTAAGAATGCTGCTGTGAACATCTGTGTACAAGCTTTTGTGTGAAGAGGTTTTTGGTTCTCTTGGACATGTTTCTGGAGTGGACTTGTTGGGTCCTATGGGAAACCTATGTTGAACTTTCTGAGGAACCACCACACTGTTCTCCAAAACTGCTGCCCCACCTCACATTCCCACCAGCAATGTGTGGAGGTTTCAATTTCACCATATCTGGTCAACATTTGTTATTGTCTTTTTAAACATTTATTAATTTTTTTTACTGTTTTATTTATTTCTAGGAGAGAGAGAGACAGTGTGAGCAGGGGAGGGTCAGAGAGAGAGGGAGTCACAGACTGAAACAGGCTCCAGGCTCTGAGCTGGCAGTCAGCACAGAGCCCGAAGCGGGGCCCGAACCCACGAACCGCGAGATCATGACCTAAGCGAAAGTCGGACGCTTAACCGACTAAGCCACCCAGGCGCCCCAACATTTATTAATTTTTTTAATGTTTATTTATTTTTGAGATAGAGACAGAGTGTGAGTGGGGGAGGGGCAGAGACAGAGGGAGACACAGAATCCAAAGCAGGCTCCAGGTTGTCAGCACAGAGCCCAACATGGGGCTTGAACTCATGAACTGTGAGATCATGACTGAGCCAAAGTCGGATGCTTAACCGACTGAGCTCCCCAGGTGCCCTTGTTATGGTCTTTTTATGACAGCCACCCTCATGGATATGAAGTAGTACCTCCTGTGGCTTGGATCTGCATTCCCCCAATGACTTAGGTTGTTGAGCATCTTTGCATATGCTTGATGGTCATTTGAGCATCTTTGTTGGAGAAATGTCGATTCATATCCTTTACCCATTTTAATTTTTACTTTTTTAAAGTTTATCCATTTATTCTGAGAGAGAGAGAAAAAAAGAGAGAGAGAGCAGGGGAGGGGAAGAAAGAGAGGAAGAGAGAGAATCCCTAGCAGGCTCTGTGTGGTCAGCCTGGAGCCTGATGTGGGGCTTGATTCCAACTGTGAACTCATGACCTGAGCCAAAATCAAGAGTCAGATGTTCAACTGACTGAGCTACCCAGGTGCCCCTTGTTTGCCCATTTTTAAATTGGGTTGTCTTTTTATTGTTGAATTTGTAAGAGCTATTTACATAGACTATATACCAGACTGTTACTGGCTAATGACATTAAGCTTACTTCTTACATTGCTTAAAATCTAATCTCCACATGTTAGCCCTGTGAGGCATTTAATGATCCCTTTGTTAGAGACAACAGGACTGAAATCCAAATAGAAGAAATTATTTGCCCAGTTCCTACTAATAGGAAGTGGCAGAGACAGTACTGATGTCCAGACCTTTTTGATACCAACCCTTTTCTACCCATAGTGGACATTTGCTGCTTTTGTCCCAACATCCACTTCTTCCTGTGCAGCACCCTGACTTTGCGGAGACCACACCTTAGAACTCTCAGCTCCCGTCTTTCAGGGGAAGCCACTGCACTCCGGGGCTGCACAACAGGAGCCCGTGCTGGCCTTGGCTGTGGGCGCATACTATCTGCGACACACCGGTTGGTTCAGTGATGGCCGTGGGCCTCCAACCAAGCCAGTCAGGCTCAAAGAGATCCCATTCTGCTCTGGATTACCTCCTGAAGAGGCGGGCCAGCTCTTGCACTGATGGGGCTCCCACCACCCTGAGCCCAAGCCTGCGGTCTCCCTGCAGGAAGCAGGCTAGCAAATGAGAACTGGTGTCCGTGGCTGAGAGTCAGACCATGCCACAAGGTTACCACTGGCATGTTAGCTCTGCTAAGTTCCCCTTTGGCTTGAGCCAGTTTTGGCTGGGGTTTCTGCGACTTCAGCCAAGAGGGTCCCTCACTGATACAGGTTCCAACAACAGCACTCCATGCAGGCACAGCAGCTTTTTCAGTAGGTTTTTATTGAAATGGTTATATTAGCAAATCCCACACATACAGGTATACACTATGGGCATATAGGTATATACCATACCATGTCACTACTTAATTATACTTACATTAACCATATGGACCTAGGCCATTGTGCTGCCCAGGACATTTCAAAGGGCTTATAAGATCTGATTGCCAAGAAATCAGCTCACATTCTACTTGCAGGTAATCTGTGTTCTAGACAAGGTAACTCCCCCTACAGTGAGCCCCCAAATTAAGCAAATGATCAATTTTGCTTTTGGGCTATTTGATGTGTTCATTCTGGCACAAGCTATCCATTGGTGAATTAAAATTCGAGTGCATAGTTTCCCTTTCATCCCTCAAGGTGGAAGGTAAGTCATTTGCCACATTTAGGTATATCCCATGCCCTCCCACCCCAAATTACCTGTGCTACAGTTAGAAAAATAGTTTTGTATGCCATCCTCTGAGATGTTGTGCATAGTTAGCAGGAACCCAGGATAAGAGGAGCTCTGTGAATGACCCAAATATGAAGGGGGTAACTTTAATATTTTATGTGAGTACAAAAGCTACTGAGGGTCAAAAACAATTGTGACATCCGTAGCCTTCGGTTTGGACCAACTCCTTCGCTTGTGCAGGAACAAGACTATTCTAGTAGGTGACGCTGTTCCCCAGACCCCAAATAGCATTTTGTAGCTTGGAGCCTTTTCTTATTTCTGTGATCACACCGGTCAGGTCTCCTCAGGCAGGGCCACGACCACTTGGGAGCTTTCGACTCAGCTTTAGATTCTGGCCGGAAGCACCAGCCAAGGGCACCCCTCCTCCAGCGGGCTCAGCAAGCCAGGGGGCTGTAGGACACAGCGCCCTCTCTAGGGTGGCATGCGTCATTTCAGGCTGGGCACCCAGGAAACGTGCTGGGGACACAGACACTGGCCACAGCTAGTTGACTTAGTCCACCAAGCATGCTGGCAGTCGGCAGGCAGTTAACCTGCTTAGCAACAGCTTACTTGAGTGAAGGTAAAGAAGTGGCCTGGATATTAGTGTCTCCTTACCCCCACCCCCACCTTTCGTTTTTACCACCATCTCGGCTCAGTACCTACCAGTCACTAAAATTAGAATAGTCCTTTAGTATCACACAGCATAAATATACTTGGACTTAATTGTGGATGAAGGGTAATTCTGAAAACAAGTCAGGATCCACTTTGTGCTGGGTTAAATTTGTAAAAATATACCTCAGAACGATCATCTGGGGCTTTCAACAGTTGCCAGGAGTCCTAAAGAGAGCTGGAGAGTGAGAGTGATTGTGGAGGGGGTAAGGAGCTGGCAAAGGCCAGCCAGGGCTGCCAGATGACCGACCGACGTGCCAGATGACCTTTCCTGCACATGTGCCCACCCAAGTGGATGACAGTGGACTGGTGGGAAATGAGCCATTTCAGGCCAGCATTTGTCTGGGCCGGGGGTCCTCGAGGCTATGTCCCAGGAGATTCAGAGAAAAGGGTGCTAATGACTTCCTCCAGCTCTCAGCTTTTCCACCAAAGGAGAATGTGTGTGGTTTATAAAGGCGCTTCTGCTGATTCTCGACACCACCCTTGGCTTGAGCACTGGGGCTCAGGTAGCTGTCTCTGGGCCCCTGGCCACGCTCCCTGGGCCTGCTGTTTCAGAGAAACTCATTCCCTTCAGGCTGCCAGGCCGGGTCGGTGCCACCTCGAACCTCCGTCTTTCGTGGTATATGCATGTAGAAGACTCAGCAGGAGGAACTAGGAAAGCCCAGGACGAAGGTCAGAGGGATTCCAGCAGCACTGAATCCTTCTGAAAGTATAATACTCAAATATTAAGTTTGCATGAAATTCAAAGTTTTGAAAAATTGTTTTTGTCACAAAGTATCTTCCTTCTCCCCCAAGTCAGAGTGAAGAAAACAGAAAAAAAACAAAAACAGAAAAAACGATGGCTTGAGCTAGAGTGAACTTTGAAGGGATAAATCCCAGGCAAGTCCTAGGTCGTGGGCTGGGGGCCCCCATGGGGCCTTGTTAAGACCATGAGAGCCAAGTCTCGGATGTAGACATGTTGTCCTTCTAAGCGGCTGAGGCTGCCGGCACCCCTTCCCCTCCACAGTCACTGGAGGCCGGCCGGTGGGACACAGCTCCAAGATCACAGGGGACTGCTATCATCTCATGACTACTAAGGGCCCCCTGGGCTCTCGTCGTCAAGGCTCAGTCAGTTGGGATCTTTCAGGATACTCCTAAGAAAGACGGCAACCTTCCTGACTCCACCAGCACCCCAGTGGAGCCCTAGAGAGGGGGCGCGGAAGAGGCCAGCTAGTTAGGGTCTCAGTCTCAGAGCGGGGGTGGGGAGGAGGGGAGACCTTTCCCCCTTCTGCCATGCTTGGCTCTTCTTGCTGCTTTGCAGGACAGTAAGGAAAGCACAATTCCATGTGGCCAACACAGGCACCTTACCTCTGTATCCTTTCTGGATTTCCTCTGATGTTACGAGACTTAAAACGTGTTAGTTTCCCAGTTTTGCGAAGCATCCATGGATGTGATGTGAACATATACACTCATTTTTATCCTTTTCCCACTAGGCTTTGGAATGGTTTCTCAAGGAGGCCACAAGAAAAGGTACAAGTAGGTGCGCCTCCCTTGTGACAACCGCCCTTAGCAGGGAAGACACTTGAAGCTGTTGGTGCCCTAATGGTCACCCTGTGATAATGATCCTTTCCTCGGGCGTTGGGAGTGAGCGCTCAGTTTGACCACTCTAAACTGTTTCTGGGAGTGAGCGGTCATGCGAACACCTCCTTTCNACCCAGGCGCCCCTGAACACCTCCTTTCTTGAAGATGGAAGTCACACTCAGTGGTTTAAGTAAATTGGTTGCTGACAGGTGCTCCTTCTGCTCATCCCTTAAAGGTCAGTGTCCCCAGCCTGGCTCTCATGTCATTGGGCAATTTCAGCCCCACTCTGGCTTCCACCATCATGTGAATGAAGGGAACACCAGGGCCGGCTGGACACCTTCTCTGGGGAGTCTAACTGCTCTAAGTGTGTGTGTATAGGGGGTGTAGGGAGGGAGCGAGAGAGGAGGAGAAAGAAGAAGGGGAGAGGAGGGAGAGGTTTGAGGCATCTGAGGGACTGGGATTACATGGGGGCTACTTTGGTAGGTGTAGGTCAACTGCTCCTTTCAAACACAGCTTCCCAGGAATTCCGACCACCCTTTCCTCCCCTCAGGCTGCCTGACATCCAGAGCCACATCTCCAGGCCTCCCTCTAGAGGCAGGTGGAAAGTGTCTCCACAGCAGCTCCCCCTGGGTCCCACCAGCCCCCACCGGGCCACCGAGACTGGCCATCTGGATATGCTCTTCATGCTGGTGGTACCTTCCTCTTCCACTTTTGGCGGGACCCCAGGCTCGGGCCCAACTTTGAAGCCCTGTGCTCTGCCTCAGCACCTGGGCCTTGCGGTGCCTCTCTGGTCCACACCCTCCCTGCTCCTGCTCTTTCCCTGAGATGCGGGCCCTCCCCACAGCCCCCAGCCCCGGGAGCGAGACCCACTCCCTTGCCAGTCTCTTGCTCCTCCTCCCTCCTCCTGCATTCCCGTCCCGCCACCTCGCCAGGGCTGCCTGGTGCCCCTCCTTCCACACCCTGGGAAACCCCTCTGTCCGTGACTCGCCCTCATTGCGTTTGGCCTCACAGCGCAGTTGGCCAGTATTCTGGAACAGCCTAGGTCTTCAAGATTACAGGAGCCCCCTCAACTCGGAGTGGGGCACATCGTAAGAATGGAATAAAAGTCTCGTGACGAAACTAGCCTCGTAATCCCACCCTTTTCCTTCTACCTTCACTTCCTGGAAACCAGTGTTTTGTTCCATGACATTTAGGAGCAGCAACTGCTTGTCAAGGCCACCTGACATTACCACCACCTCCTTGTGTGCCTACAGCAGAGCCACAGCCTCAGTCATGAAGGTTAACGGGGAGATCACGGAAAGAACTGGGTGTGAGGGGTAATACAAATACGAGAAGAGTTCATAAAGCCCGTAGGAAGTATCCGCTCTGTCAAATTCAGTAACCTTATTTTGTTTAAACCCTAGCGACGGCGTGTTTTGGAAGCGGGGCTGCTGGGTGCAGCAGGCCGGCTGGCAGTACAGGCGTGGCCTCAAGTCCAAATGGGTGTTCAGAAAGTGCCCCCTTGGAAGTTCCTCTGAGCCAGGCCTGGGGAGTGTGGCTGGGGAATGGAGTCTTCCTTCAAAAGCCGGGCTCCTTAGACTTGGTGAGGTGTCGTCAGCCGCCTGGTAGTAGGGCTCGTCTTCCCCTGAGGGGCCGAGGCCGGGGGCCCTGCGCTGGCACACTGCCCACCCACCAGGGGTGACGCCATGCCCGGCCTTCCTGTTGTTTCCTGGCCCGGGGCCTCTTCCCTCTCCCTGACAGATCAGCTATGGGCAGTTCCTCACTTCGCACATTCAACATAACCAAATCCTAAGTGTCTGCATTTTAACTGCAGCGGCCCAATTCCTAGCTGACCAGGTGATGGCTACGGCTCCCCCAGACCCCACTCCACAAGTCCTGCGGTGCATACTGAGAGGACTGAACCCGGCCTGGCCTGGGACTTGGGACACGGGGTGGAGGCCATGCCGGGAGGAAGAGGCGGGAGCCGGGCCTGCCCAGAGCAGCCCGCGGGAGGGATAGAGTGCTTGTGGTATAAGCAGATGGTTCCTCCAACCCTTCTGTTCTTCAAATAATAACCCTCCCCGCCCTACTCTGCCACAACAAAAACGATCAGAAGCTTCCTGGCTAATAACCACTGTGGCTGTAAGACTTGCAACAACTGAGATCCTCATATCTCGGAGAAGAGAGTCTCTCTGTAACCCCACCCAGGCCTGTATGGCCAATCAACTGCTCCCAAACCTCAACTTCTCAGAGGCAGGGGTGTTGAGAAGGATGTTCTCACCCAGGGCCCCGCTCCGCTCTCTGGGGTCCCTGGCGTGGCCTCGCAGAGAAGTCTCCAGCACCACTGCCAGCAAAGAGGCTGTTATTTGGGACAAATATTGCTATTCCCGGAGGACACGGCCTCCACACAGAAGTTACTGTCCCTCCCGACAAAGGCAGGACGTTCTGTCGCTGAGCAGGAAAGTGGCCTCAATTTTTAGGGAAAAGATGTCGAGCCGGGACCCAGAGTACTATTCTGAGTGAATTCCCCTGCAAGAAATGCCTCCTTGGTTATTTGACAGGGAAGGCGTGTCCTAGATTTGCCAGAAATTCAAATGTGCTTTAATAGGTAGATTTTTTTTTAGGGGCCCGAGTTTTTAATTTCTTCTCAGGTCACTTCATTCCTTTCCAGTAAAGGAATGTCTTGCGTGAAATTTAATGTCTACGCTTTTGTGAGACTGTACAAATGAGAAGCAAGTGCCCTGCTGGGGTCCCAGTTCTGGTGCAGGAAAACAAGGTCGTGGTGCGGACAACCCGGGCGGAACTGAGCCATCTTCCCTGTCGGATGAGCCAAAGCAAACACAAGCTTGGGTGTGTGCCTGGCACACTGAGTTCTAATCTCCTCGAGACTCACTCCCTCACCACAAAGCCAGCAGGGCAAGCCTGTCTTTCTGAACAGTGCTCTCTGGAAGCTGTTTATCAAAAATATTTTTATAGTACAAAGACAATTAAAAAAAACCCAAAAACAAACAGAAGCCCTTGGGTAAAGGTAAAAAGAAAAAGCTGCTAAGACCTTAAAAGTCTCGCACTGTTCCAGCCTCAAATGATTATGGACAGAACGCCGCTGGTCACTCTGAGGTGAGGCTCCCAATGGCCGTCACTACCCTGGTTCTCTGAGGGGTTTTGCTTGGGGGTGCAACTGCATTTTGAGGCGTCCTAGCAACAAGTGACGAGAACAGACACTTAGAGGAGAAGCCAGATGCACAGGGAAAAATAACAAGTGTTCACCTAGAATTTCTGTTTTACGGAGTCAATAAAAATCACAGGGTGTCGGGGGTGGGGGTCACAGGTCTGAGTGGTTTGCTGCCAGATCTAAGCATATGGAGGCTGAAGTTTCCAATTCTCGTTAAGAAGGATCGAAGGACCTGAACACATTTACATCTCTGTATAGCTCCCATCCATAAGAGAAACAGGCTACTCTACAGTGTGTCCTTGAGCAAAAAGGAGGCGTCAATCTTGTTTTACAGATTTGCTTCTCGTGGTTCTGTGTTGGGATTACTTCAGACACATGCTTCTCATGATGTTAACTCGACATCATCCCTAGGCGTGTGGGGCGAGCACGTGTGTCCCTGATGTCCACCATGCTGGCCACCATGTCTTTTTCTAGAAGTCCCTGTGTTTTCTTCATGCCAAGGCTGGTGGGAGGCAACTGGGTCAGACCAGTAAGACTGAAGAAGGGTGCTCATCTTACATCTAACAGCAAGGAGGGGGCTTGATCTTCTCAGGAAAACACTCAGAGTTGTTCAGGGCTTCACACCCATTGGCCGCCATCCCAAGGTCACCCAGAGAAGACTGCCAGGCTGGCCTCGCGGGGTTGACCTCTGCTCACCCCTCAGCAGATACCAAGCAGACAAGTCTACAGGCCTCGGGGTCGGGGCCTTCAGGGTTTCAGTGGTCACAAAAACACTCGGCCCCGTGTCATGCTCTCAGGAGGGAGGCTGGAGACAGCAATGGGCAAGACCGCCCC
Source organism: Crocuta crocuta (assembly GCF_008692635.1). Classification (NCBI taxonomy): domain Eukaryota; kingdom Metazoa; phylum Chordata; class Mammalia; order Carnivora; family Hyaenidae; genus Crocuta; species Crocuta crocuta. The sequence goes on from NW_027533170.1 coordinate 8,885,966, forward strand.
CTGCACCGTGGTGCGCTGGGTGGTGGTCAGTCTCTGGGGAAGGATGAAAGGCAAGCCTTTCTCTCAGGAACCTCTGGCAAGAGGCTCCTCAACAGAAAGTAGGATAAGAGACAGGAAGATAGAGAGCAGGCCACGTAGCGGCAACTTGTGCCCCACGTCAGTGAGAAGTGGCACCTGCAAGCTTAAGTATGCACTGTGAGTGGGGAGCACAAAAGGTATTTAAAAAACCCCGATGTCACCCTGACACAGAATATACATGTAATTATTCAGAGACACGTTTGCAATGCAACATTGACCCCTGGGCCCCTGCTCTTCTCTGGGAACAGCCAAGCTTGTTGGGGCCCATGTTCTCAGGCCAGCTTTGGGCGGGTGTTTAGTGCTCCGAGGTCACCTGGTCAACAACACTGTGGTCAAAGCCGCACCTTGGGGTACCTTGCAGTTTAACCCTGAGCCCCAACCTGTGCTCGGAAAGCCCTGCCATTCTTCCAAAATGGACGCTGACAGAAGAATACAAAATAAGAAAGGTGATCAGAAATCAAATCACAAAAGAGGTGACCCCCCAGAGCCCATTTAGAAAAATCAGGTTTTGTTCTCATCATACATGTCCAAAGAGGGCTCGATTGTGGAGAATTCACTTTCATACACCAGGCTCCGAGGAGACAAGGAGTTTCGATGAAAGAAGTGACCACCTGGAAAAAGAACAGGAAACACAGACTTAATAGGTCATCAGCCCTCCACTTCCCACATAGCTTGGAGAAAAGTAGACGATTATCTTCAAAGCATCACATTTTCTCAAGGATCTCCATTTGGGGCTCTTACCATGAGAGAAATGGAAAGGATTCGGCAACCCTCAGCTTGAGCACATTAGAAACATGTAAATCCCAACGTTTGTGTCCCTACAAGATTAACTACTGGAACTTTTCTTTATTAAAAAAATTTTTTTTAATGTTTATTTATTTCTGAGAGAGAAAGAGACAGCGTGAGCAGGGGAGGGTCAGAGAGAGAGACACACACAGAATCTGGAACAGGCTCCAGGCTCTGAGCTAGGTGTCAGCACAGAGCCCGACGCGGGGTTCAAACCCACAAACTGTGAGATCATGACCTGAGCTGAAGTCAGTCACCCAACCAACTGAGCCACCCAGGCGTCCCTACTGGAGCTTTTGAAAGCAAAACTGCCTGGTGTTCTTGAAAACACCACAGCTAAAAATAGCTGTTTCTGTTCTGCCCAGGGCCTCACATCAGGCCAGAGGCCTCCCTCTGTACCTTCTACCTGTTCTGGGTGGAGCTTGGGGTGTGTGTGTGTGTGTGTGTGTGTGTGTGTACGCACGTGCACATCACACAACAGCTCCTTCTACAGCTGGATAAACTGGGGGTTGTGGCTTCAAGGCACTGCTAAAGCATTAAAAAGTTTTAATTTATATTAGAGTTATACCCTCCCATGGCTTAGATAGCTAATTCCACACGTGTTACTGAGGCCCATAATCTCTGGTGCCCCTCTCTCAGAGACAGCCACTGTAACCAGATTCTTGTGGCATTTACCTCCATGTGTCTGAACAACATGCCTGAGCTGGTCCTTCCTAATTTTTTTTTCTCAGTGGTAGACTTTATCTGCTGAGCCTCCACTATGGAGGATGAGGATTTCCACCCTCTCCTCCTCTCTACCACATCTGCCCCTACTTTCCATTCCCCAGTATAATGATATTTTGATAAAAAAATTCAGCATGTACACTGTTTGACTATTTCCGGGTTCAGAACGAAGCCATGCTTACATTTCCTCTTCTGAACAACTGATTTGTTTGCACAGCTTTCCTGAGGTTTACGTGACATATGACAAAATGCATGTATTTCAAGTGCACAGTTTGCACACACCCATGAAACCATGGCCAGATTCTAGAGGGTGACATCTCTGTCACCCCCCAAAAGTTCCCTGGTGTCTGTGTGGATTCTTCTCCTTTTCCTGCCCTACCTCTCTCCTCAGGTAAACACAGATTAGGCTGCATCTTTCCAGAACTATATATAAGTGGAATCGTATCATTATTTATTGGCTCTAATAACTAACGCTGTGATGGGGACACATGGATGGCTCAGTCAGTTGAGCCTCTGACTCTTGATTTCAGCTCAGGTCATGATCTCATGGTTCATGAGATTGAGTCCCAAGTCCGGTTCTGAGCTGGGGGTGAAGCTTGCTTGGGATGCTCTCTCTTCCTCCCTCCCTGGCTCATGTTCTCTCTCATGAAAACAAACAAACAAAGCTGCTATGAACATCTGTGTACAAGTCTAAGTGAGGACACGTGCTTTCCTTTCTCCTGGGTAGAATGCCAGGACTGGAGTACTTGTGTGGCTGTATGCTTACTCTTCTAAAATGCTCATACCGTTGAATGTTCCCCCCACAGGAAACGACAGCTCCAGGTCCTCCGCATCCTCACCAGGACTGAAGATGGTCAATCTTTTACACTTTGGCCATTCAAGTAGGAGCATGGGAGCATCTCCTTGTACTCCTAATTTGTGTTTCCCTGAAACTGGGCATCCTCTCGTGCACTAATACTATTAGCCAGCTGTGTATCTTCTTTAGTGAAGTGTTTTGCTAAGATCTCTGGCCCATTTTAAAAATTGAGTTGTTTCCATATTATTGAACTATAAAAATTTTATTTTTTTAACTTTAATTTTTTTTTTTATTTGAGAGAGACAGAGTGGGGAAGAGGGGCAGAGAGGGATTAAGAAAGGATCCCAAGGAGGCTCCACACGCAGTGAGGAGCCCAATGCAGGACTGGATCCCAAGACTCTGGAATCATGTCTTGAGTGGAAATCAAAAGTGAGACGCTCGACTGATTGAGCCACCCAGGTACCCTGATTTCAATCTTTTCAAATTTATTGAGCCTGTTTTGTGGCCTGACATGTGATCAATCCTGAAGAATGTCCCATCTGCACTTAAAAAGAATGTGTATCCTGCTCTGTTGGGATGGGATGTTCTCTATATATCCCCTAAGTACATCTGGTCTGATGTGTTGTTCAAAGCCACTGTTTCCTTCTTGATTTTTCTGTCTGGATGTAATTATATGAATCTCTAGGTCTAAAGTGAGTCTCTTGTAGGCAGCATATAGATGGATCTCATTTTTTATCCATTCAGTCACCCTATACCTTTTGAGTGGGACTTTAGTCCATTTATATTTAAAGCAATTGCTGATAGGTAACTACTTATTGCCATTTTGCAATTGTTTCCTAGTTCTTTTTGTAATTTTTCTCTTTTCCTTTCTTCTTCTTCTTCTACTTTCCTCCCTCGTGAATTGACAACTTTCCTTAATGTTATGTTTGGAATCCTTTCTCTATTTTTTGTATAACAGTTATGAGTTTTTGGTTTATGATTACCATGACGTTCCTATATAATATCCTATATATAATACTCTATATTGACAGTGACTTATGTTAGAACACATTCTAGAAGCACTACATGTTTCCCTTACACTCCACATTTGATATACATGATGTCACATTTTATACATCTTTCTATTCTGTGTGTCTCTTAACTAATTTTTGGAGATACAATTGATTATATTACTTCCGTCTTTGATCTTCATACTAGCATTATAAGAGACTGATCTACTACTTTTACTATAGGTTTGCTTTTACCAGTGAACTCTTTTTCCTTTCATATTTTCTTCTAATTCTGGCTCTTTCTTTTCTGCTTAAAAAAAAGTCCCTTTAACATTTCTTGTAAGGCCAGTATAGTGATGATCAACTCTTTTAACTTTTGTTTGTTTGGGAAACTTTTCAAATCTCCTCCAAGTCTGAATGATAATTTTGCCAAATAAAGTAGAGTATTCTTGGTTGTAGGGTTTTTTTTTGTTTTGTTTTTGTTTCGTGTTTTTTCCTTTCAGGACTTTGAATATGTCATGCCACTCCCTTCTGGCCTGCAAAAGTTCTACTGAAAATTCCACTGATGGCCTTAGGGGGACCCCTTGTACATAAATATTTGGTTTTACTGCTTTAAAAATTCTCTCTTTAATCTTTGACATCTTAATTGTTATGTGTCTTGTCACGGACCTCAACGGCTTCAGCTTGTTTGGGGCTCTCTGCTTTCTGGACTTGGATGTCTGTTTCCTTTCCCAAGTTAAGAAAGTCTTCAGGGGAGCCTGAGTGGCTCAATTGGTTAAGCATCTGACTTTGACTCAGGTCATGATTTCACGGTTTGTGGGACTGAGCCCTGTGTTGGGTTCTGGGCTGACAGCTCAGATCCTAAAGCCTGCTTCGGATTCTGTGTTTCTGTCTCTATCTGCCCCTCCCCAACTTGACTCTCCCTCCCTCTCAAAAATAAACATTAAAAAAGTCTTCATAAGTCAGGCAGAGAAGGACAAATATCATATGTTTGCACGTATAGGAGGATTAGGAGGAACTTGACGGAGGAACAAGGGGGAGAAGAAGGGCAGAAATGGTGGGGGAAAGGGAGAGAAGCAAACCATGAAAGACTCTTGAATGCTGACAAAAACTGAGAACTGATGGATGTGGGGGGAGGGGGGGATGGGCATGGAGGAGGACACTTGTGGGGATGAGCACTGAGTGTTATGTGGAAACTAATTTGACAATAAACTATTAAAATAAATAAATAAATAAACATTTATACAGAAAAAAAAAAAAGTCTTCAGCTATTATTTCTTTAAGTAAGTTTCCTGCACCCACCCTCTCCTTCTGGGACCCTATAATGTGGGTGTTAGTATGCCTGATGTTGTCCCAGAATTCTTTAACTTATCCTTATTTTTAAAAATTCTTTATTATTATTGCTTTTCAGCTTGGTTGCTTTCCACAAACAAATCACTGGTCCATTTTCTGCATCCTCTAATCTGCTGTTGATTCTGTCTAGTGTATTTTTCATTTCAGTTATTATGTTCTTTAGCTTTGATGTTCCTTTTTAAAAAAGTTTTTATTTATTTATTTTGAGAGAGACAGAGAGAGTACAAGCAGGGGGGGCAGAGAGAGAGGGAGGATCCCAAGCAAGCTCTGTGCTGTTAGCACAGAGCACGATGTAGGGCTTGAGCCCACAAATCTTGAGATCATGACCTGAGTCAAAGTTGGACGCTTAATTGACTGAGCCACCCAGGCACCCCTTAATGGTTCCTTTTAAAAAATCTATTAAAATAGTTTTTTAAATGTTTATTTATTTCTGAGAGGGGGGGCAGGGGCAGAGAGATAGAAGGAGACACAGAATCTGAAGCAGGCTCCTGGCTCTGAGTTGTCAGCACAGAGCCTGATGTGGGGCTTGAACTCATGAACCATGAGATCGTGGCCTGAGCAGAAGTCAGAAGCTTAACTGACTAAGCCACCCAGGCACAACTTGAAAAATATTTTCTATGCCTGGGGCACCTGGGTGGCTCAGTCGGTTAAGCCTTCAACTTTTGATTTTGGCTTGGGTCATGATCTCAATGGTTTTGAGTTCAAGTCCTACGTCTGTCTCCGTGCTGATAGTGTGGAGCTAACTTGGGATATTCTCTCTCTTTCTCTCTCTCTCCTCTCCCCCCCCCCCCTTNTAAATAAATATGAAAAAAATATGCCTTTGTTGAAGTTCTCACTGAGTTCATCAACTCATGTCTCAAGTTTGGTAACCTTTATGACTATTTAGTTCCTTTAATTTTCATTTAGTTCTTTTTCTGACGTTTTGCCTTTTTTTTTTTTTTAACATATCCCTCTGTTTCCTCATTTTGTTTGATTCTTTGTGTTTGTTTCTATGTCTTAGGTAGGTCAGCCAAAGTCTCTTGGTCTTGAAAGTAGTGGTCTTGTGTCAAAGGCATCCCATTGTGCCCAATAGTGCAATCTCCTTGGTCAGCAGAGCCAGGCACTTCTGGGATGTCCGTGGGTTGGCTGTGGGCACCCTCCTATTGTGGCTGAGTTGCAACTGCTGTGGGTGGACTGATGGGTGAGGCTGGCCCCTGCCATGGGAGGCTGCAGCTGCTGCAAGCACACTGGTGGGCAGAGCTGGTCCTTAGCCCAGCTGTCTGCAATGACTGGTTGCAACTACTGAGGGCACACTGCTGGGCAGGTCTGGCTCCCAGTGTGGCTGACTGAGAGGTCAATGGTAGCTGCTGTAGGTGTGTGGTGGGTGTGATTAGCTCTGGGTGCAGCTTGCTCAGTGACGGGGCCACAGCTGCTGGGACAGTGCTGGTGGGCGGGGCTGGCTTTTCCCCTTCTTGGGGCAGGAGTTGCTTTGCTGGCGGTGGTGGGGCACTGGTCTTCACCAGCTGTGGTGTGGTGGTGGTCCTTGTGGAGGACCTAGTCTGAACTGAGGCTGCCTGCCAGATGTGGTGGGGTGAAATCTGCCTTGGAGGGGCGCTTGCTGGGGCAGGAGGGTTGGATGGGGAAGCTCTACAGGTGAAAACCAGGTGGGATGAGTGGTGCTCGTAAGGTAGGTGGGAAGTCAGAATGAGTGCCCACAAGTGTCTGGCTAGCTAGGCTAAGGAGGGCATGAAAAATGGTGCCCAATAGCACTTCTGCTCCCAAAGAAAATTCCTGCAGATCCCTGCCCCTCCCGCACAAGCCCTAAAAATAGTTAATAAATCCTCATGTATAACCCAGGTGCTTTTCAAAGTGCTGCCTCTGTGCTGGGTCTTGGGCTAGGGCATATACCACACTGGCCTTTTAAGAGCAGAGTCTCAAATTCATATAGCCCTCCAGGTGTCCTGGCGTCCCAGGGGTCCCCGAGTCTCCACTGATTTTCATAGCCACATGTTATGGGGGCTCATGTTCCCAGTGTGGGTCCTCAGACCCAGGGGTGCCAGATGTGGGGCGTGATCCCCTCAATCTTCAGGGAGGACCTCCGTGCCTGTCATATTCCTCTTGCTTGTGGCTTGCTCTGCTGGGAGTCTGGCTCCCTACCCAGGCTCTGTCCCTCCACCTGTGAAAGGTGGGACCTTTTCACATCTTTATCTGTGGAGGAACTGTTCTGTCAGTGCCTGGACCTGTCCACGAGGGGTGAGCTCAGGGCCTTCCTCCTCTATCATCTTCCTGAGGTCTCTAGTAGGTCACCTTTCACTTTGTTGACGGTTTCCTTTGCTGTGCAGAATGCCTATATGTTTATTTTGCTCATTTCCCCATCAGGTAGTTGGTCTTTTTTTTTTTTTTTTCTGAATAGACGTCCATTGTCAGATATAAGTAGTGCAGGTGTCTTCTTCCAAAATAATGTATTTTGACTAACAGAATTTCTTCCTTTTAGTGTGGACCAATTTAGCTTTTGTTTTATGGCTTTTTGAGTCCCCTTTAAGAGATCTTTGCCTATCCCAAGGTTTTGAAGATATTCTATTTTATTGTTTAGAAGCTTCATTGTTTTGCCTTTCACACTTAGGTCTATGCTCCATTTCAAATTAATTTTTGAGTGTGATGTGAAGCTGGAATCAAGATCCATTTCTTTCTTTATAGATGTTCAGTTGACCATTTATTGAAAAGCCTGCTCTTATCTCTACTGATATATGGTGCTACCTTTGATGTGAATCAAGTGTCCATAAAATGTATGGTTCTTTGGGACTATATGCTGTTCTACTAAGCTATTTGTCCATCCTTGCATCAATAACTCAGCCTTAATTACCACACCATTATAAAGTCTTAATATTAGTTCCAAAAGTCCTCCCACTTTGTCATTCTTTAAGATTGTCTTGTTATTCTTGGCTCTTTTCATTTCCACATAAATTTTATAAATAAGCTTGTGAAG
>NW_027533170.1:8893721-8896474 GCF_008692635.1 Crocuta crocuta
AAGTTACACACACACACACACACACACACACACACACACACACACACACACACACATCCCTCTACTGGGATCTGATTAAAACTGCAGTGAATCTAGGGACACCTGGGTGGCTCAGTTGGCTAAGCAATGGACTCTTGCTCATCAGGTCATGATATCGTATCCTGATACGATACGATACGATATCTGCCCCACGCAGAGCCTGCTTGGGATTCTCCCTCTCCCACTCCCTCTGTCCCTTCCCAGCTGGCACACATGTTCTCTCCCTCTCTCTCAAAATAAATAAATAAACTTCAAAAAATTACAGTGAATCTATAGATCAATTTGGGGAGAATTAACATCTTTAAAATATTGAGTCTTACATACTGCCAACCTGGTATCTTCATTTATTTTTCTCTATGATGCTTAATGCTTTTTTTCTGTAGAAGGCTTACACATTTTCTTTCAGATTTATTCATCAGTATTTGATGTTGATTTGATGCCTTGGTAAATGGTATCTTTTTAAAAATTTCATTTTAATTGCTTATTGTTGGTATACAGAAGGAAAATTAACCCTGCTAAATTTACTTACCATTTTAAGACTTTATTTGTGGAATCTTTTGGATTTTCTATATGTACTACTATGTCTGTAAGTAGTGACAGTTTCATTTCTTCCTTTGGATTGTTACATCTTTAATATTTTTTGTCGCCTTATCATAATGGCTAACACTGCTAATAGATATTAAGAGAGATTGTTACAACAGGTATCCTGGCTTCCAATCTTAGGGAAAAGTTTTTTTTCTTTAAATGTTTATTTTTGAGAGAGAGAGAGACAGATTGTGAGAGTGCAGGAGAGAGGGAGACACAGAATCCAAAGAAGGCCCCAGGCTCTGACCTGTCAGCACAGAGCCCGAAGTTGGGCTCAAACATGACCTGAGCTGAAGCTGGATGCTGAACTGACTGAGCCACCTAGGCGCCCCAGGGAAAAGCTTTTAATTTTTCATCATCAAATAATGATACTTGCTGTAGTTTTGAAAATACACATTATTAGATTAAGGATGTGCTCTTCTTTTTCTAGATTGCTGAATGTTCTTTCTTCTTTTGTCCCTCCCTCTCTCTCTACCTTCCTCTATCCTTTCCTTCCTTTTCTTTCTTTCTGATTCTAAGTAATCTCTACACCCAAAGTGAGGCTTGAACTCACAACCCTGAGATATGCTCTTCTGACTGTGCCAGTCAGATGCCCTAAATGTTCTTTTAAAATTAGGAATGGATGTTGAATTTTAAGAAGTGCTTTGTTTATATCTATTAAACATGACTTTCCACTTTTATTCTGTTAATGTGTTAAATCATCCTGATTTTCAACCTTGCAGTTTAAAATTTTTTTTTAAGTTTATTCATTTTTTGGTGGGGGGGGGTTCAGAGAGAGAGAGAGGGAGAGAGGGAGAATCCCAAACAGGTTCTGTACTGTCAGCACTGAGCTTGGCACGGGGCTTGAACTCATGAACAGTGAGATTATGATCTGAGCAAAAATCAAGAGTCAGATGCTCAACCAACTGAGCCACCCAAGGTCTCCTAACTTTGCAGTTTTTAAAAATCCAACTAGGTTCCAATTTTTTCCTATTTATATATTGTCAGATTCACTGAGCTAATATTTTTAGTGTATTTGCATGTGTAATCACAAAAGAAATTAACCTGTAATTTTCCTTTTTTTTGTAATACCCTTTTTTATCATTTGGTAGTAACGATATACTAGTCTCAATGAAAGTCTGGGGAAGTTTTCTTCTTTTTCTCTTCTCTGGACAAATTTGTGTAAGATTGGTGTCATTTCTTCCTGAAACGTTAGAGAGAATTCGCCACTGACACCATGTAAGCCTAGAGCTTTTCTCTGGGGGAAGATTTTAAACTATTGATTTAATTTTTGCCTAGATACAGATTTCAGATTTCCTATTTCTTCTTGTGTCAATTTTGGTACTTTGCATTATTTGAGGGTATTTGTCTATTTCATTTAAATTTCAGAATTTACTAACAAAGTCATAAATACCTTTTAATAATTTAGTTTTATTGTTGTGAATATATTAATTGAGGGATGCTCGGCCTGTTCAGTTGGTAAAGCATGCATCTCTTGACCTTGGGTTGTGGGTTTGAGCCTCACATTGTGTGCAGAGATTTAAAAAAATAAAATCTTGAAAAAAAGTATATTACTTGAATCCAAACATCTAGGGTGTTCTAGGGATCATTCTAATTGATCTAGGGATCATTCTAATTATCATTTCATTATTGATTTTTATTTTATTTAACTTTTATGTTTTTTATTTATTTCTGAGAGAGAGAGAGAGAGAGAGAGAACAGGGGAGGGTAAGAGAAAGAGGGAGACACAGAATCCAAAACAGGCTCCAGGCTCTGAGCTAGCTGTCAGCATAAAGCCTGACATGGGGCTCGAATCCATGAACTACAAGATCATGACCTGAGCTGAAGTCGGAAGCTCAACCGACTGAGCCACCCAGGCACCTCTCATTATTGATTTTTAACTTAGTTCCACTGGTCAGAAAACATACTCTGTATGATTTCAATTCTTATATGTTTATTGAAATTTGCTTTATCACCCAATACATGGTCTATTTTAGTAAGTGATTTATATGCACTTCAAAGTAATATATATCTTGTAGTTGATAAACGCTATATATGTATGTCAATTACATCTTTGTTAATTGTGTTGTTCAAATCTAGATCATTGATGAGTGTTACTTGTTAAAACCAGATGTGTGTAAATTTCCCTA
>NW_027533170.1:8896510-9036454 GCF_008692635.1 Crocuta crocuta
TAAATTTCCCTACATTTATATATATTCCCTATATATATATATGTATACATATATATATATATAATAGGTATGTAAATTTAGAAAGGTTTTCTTCATCATGGATTAACTTTCATCATATGAGATGTCCCTCTTTTTAAGGCACATTTGTTTGATATTTATACAACAACAATTTTCTTTGGTTGATGTTTACATGATCTATATTTTTCTATCATTTTACTTTCAACATTCCTGCCTCCTTATTTATCTTTAAAAATTTTTTTTAATGTTTATTTTTGAGAGAGAGAGAGACAGAGTACAATCAGGAGAGGGGCAGAGAGGGAAGACAGCTAGATTATTTTACTACTGTTTTTAGTTGTTATCCTGATCACAACATGTATCTTTGATTTATTAAAGTCTTTAAAAAATTTTTTTTAATGTTTATTTTTGAGAGAGACACACACACACACACACACACACACACACACACACATACACACACACAGAGTGCGAGGTGGGGAGGGGCAGAGAGAGAGACACACACACACAGAATTGGAAGCAGCCTCCAGGCTCTGACAGCTCAGAGCCTAATGCAGGGCTCGAACTCAGGGACTGCAATACCATAACCTGAGCCGAAGTTGGACACTCAACAGACTGAGCCACTCAGGCACCTCTGCTCATATATTATGTTTAGCTGATTTTAACAAGGGTGCCAAGACCCTTCAATGGGGGAAAGAATAATTTCTTCAATGAACAATACTGGGACAAATAAATCTCCACATGTAAAAGAATGAAGTTGGACCCTTACTTCACACTAATACACAAATATTAGCCCAAAATGGATCAAACACCTAAATATAAGAATTAACGTTGAAAGTTTTTGTGACCTTGAAGTAAGCAGCCGTTTCTTAGATATGACACCTAAGGCACAAGCTACCAGAGAAAACAGACAAATTGGACTCAATCAAAATTAAAAACTTTTTACTTTGTCTTTTTTTTAACGTAGGCTTCATGCCCAGGATAGATCCCAGCAGGAAACCCAGCATGCAGTTTGGACCCTGAGATCAGGGCCAGAGCCTTGACATATCTTTTTTTTTTTTTTTTTTTTAAGAAAATAGCAAGTGTTGGTGAAGATGCAGAGACACTGGAGCCCTTGTACACTGCTGGTGGGAATGGTTGCCACAGGACCCAGAAATTCCAAACCCAGGGATATCCCTAAAAGAACTGAAGAGAGAGATGCAAACAGATTCTTGGACACCAGTTCAGAGGAGCATTATTCACAACAGCCAAAAGGTGGAAGCGGCTCAAATGTCCATCAATGGATGAGTGGACAAATTATAGTGTATGTATGTACACACACACACACATATGCACAATGAACTATTAGCCATAAAAAGCCATAAAAAGGATGAAGTACATGCCACAATGTGGATGATCCTTGAAAACATCACGCTAAGTGAAAGAAGACGAAAGTTTACATAATTTGTATGAATCCATTTACATAGGACTATATAGGTATATCCACAGATGGAACACAGATAAGTATCTTCCAGGGGCTGGAGGGAAGGGTGGAATGAGGAGTGACTATTTAATGGGCAGGGGTTTGCTTTTTGGGGTGATAAAAGCTTTTTAGAACTGGATAGAGGTGGTCGTTATACAACACTGTGAATGTACTAAGTGCCATTATTCACTTTAAAGTTAACTTTAAAGTGGTTAACTTTATGTTCTGTGAATTTCTTCTCAATCAGAAAGAAGTAATGTATCTTTTCCCCTAATTGCTCTGAAGTTTTTTCTTTTTTCTTTTTCTTTTTTAAGTTTTACTATGACATATCTTGGAGTGTTGTCCTTGAATTTGTGGTTTGATGTCTTTTGTCAGTTTTGGAAAATTCTCAGCCATATTCTCTTCAAATATTGCTTCTGCCTCAATCTATCTCCTTTCCTGTCATAGAATTTCCTTCCTGAATTACATGTATGTTAGATTCTTTTTCATCATCATCTAAATTCTCTTGTGACCTATTTTTGTTATTTTCCTTCTCTTTTTCCTTTAGGGCTTCAGATTGAATATTTTCTCCTGACCTGTTTTCCAGTTCACAAATCCTTTCTTCAGTGATATTTAAATTGATGTTAAACCATCTATGGCATTGCTACTTTCTGTCCTCACATTCCATTTACTTTTTTTTTCCTTTTTTGCTGCTTCCATTTATTTCTGAAATTATCCATCTTATTAATCAGTTTCCTGAATATAACTGAAGTTATTTTAAAGTCTATAGTATTTCTGACATTTGTATTTCTATGCATCTACTATTCTTTGTTTTTCCTGTTTGTTGGGTGTTTGGTCTTCTGGTATATCTGTATTTTTGATGGCTTGTTGGACAGTACATATGAAAACTGCAGAGATCATCTGAGGCTGTTGCTGGTGGTATTCTCCTCTGGAAGATTTTCTATTGGGAAGGGACATATCAGCTTTAGGCTATGGGCATATCCTTCAATCCAATTAGAAATTAAGCAGATTCAAAGTTAGGCTTCAGTCTTTGAGAAGGTTAGTCAAATTCTGGTTCAACCTCTATCTAGTTCAAGGGTATAGGCTTTTGGGGATCCTGGTGGAAAGCCTAGGGTGCTTAACAGGGCTCATTGTTCTTGGTGGGCTCTGACCTCCAAGGTTAATGTCTTACAAGTCCAATAAGACAAGACTACCTGAGCCTCCTCAGTCATTCACCCCCACATTCTGGTCACTTCTCAGCCATTGTTTATGAATTGGCAAACACCTCAAAAAGAAAAGTAGTGTTGAACATTGGGTTCGTATCACCATATTTCCCTTTCCTCTGTGCTCTTGGCTCCTCAAACTCTTGCCACATTAATAGCTCTTCAATGTCTTAAGACAGAATGTTAAAAAATATGCTTTCTCCTGATTCTCTGTTGGTGCTTGGTATGATGTATGAACTACAAAAGCTAGTATAACATTACCAGAAGCAGAATGTGACCAACTTATTATCGATGGCTCAGAGCCCCCATTCATGTGGCTTAAAGTCTTTCAAAAGTTTTCTTCAGAATCCTTAAATTGATTAATGCCAGTAAAAAATAAAAGAGATTTTATAATTCCCTGAAAAATGTAAGTACTTTATTTTTTTTCCAAAAACTTTTAATGTTTATTTTTGAGAGAGAGACAGAAAGACAGACAGTGAGTGGGAAAGGGTCAGAGAGAGAGGGAGACATAGAATTTGAAGCAGGCTCCAGGCTTTGAGCTGTCAGCACAGAGCCAACATGGGGCTTGAACTCATGAACCATAAGATCATGACCTGGGCTGAAGTCAGATGCTTAACTGACTGAGCCACCCAGGAGCCCCAGTACTTTGATTATTATGGTGTCCTATTTGTTGTTTTATGTCTTTCTTCCCTAATTAGACCATAAATTTATGGGTACAATTCAGATGTATTTTATCTGTCTTTTCATATTATGCTAGCAAATACTCCATAGAATTGAAGTGATTAGGATACATACTACCCCGATCACATCACTAATTTGTGTCCAGATAGTTTTAACTCAGAACTCCCCTAGCATGACATAAAGAGGGATTTTGCACTAAGAAACAGACAAGAGGGGCGCTTGACTGGCTCAGTCGGAAGAACATGTGACTCTTGGTCATGAGGTTGAGCCCCACGCTGAGTGTAGAGATTACTAAAAAATGGTATAAACTTGAAAAAGGAAACAGGAAAGAAGCTAGAAATTAACCACCAATTGCTATTTCTGTGTATCATTGGTTTTGGTAGTTATACGGTCTTTGTAAAGATTATAAAGACTTAAAACAATTGAAATGTCCATCAATTGAGAACTGATTCAATATACAACGCATCTGCCAATATTGAAGGGAATGAGGCAGACAGATCCATAGGCACCAATGCGGAATAATCTCTAAATGCTGGGCAAGAAGAAAATTAGGGTCCAATATTCTTGTTGTTGTTTTTTTTTTTTAAATGTTTTATTTATTTCTAGGAGAGAGAGAGATAGAGACAGTGTGAGCAGGGGAGGGTCAGAGAGAGAGGGAGTCACAGACTGAAACAGGCTCCAGGCTCTGAGCTGGCAGTCAGCGCAGAGCCCGACGTGGGGTTCGAACCCACGAACTGCGAGATCATGACCTAAGCGAAAGTCGGACGCTTAACCGACTAAGCCACCCAGGCGCCCCTAGGGTCCAATATTCTTTTCTGGCACACCTATTGCTTCCTATATTCTTGGTCTCAAACGGTGTTAAGTACATGTTTTCTGATTCCATTCTTTTTTTTTTTTAATTTCTTAATGTTTATTTATTTTGAGAGACAGAGACAGAGACAGAGGATGAGCATGAGCAGTGGAGGGGCAGAGAGAGAGAGAGGGAGACAGAATCTGAAGCAGGCTCCAGGCTGAGCTGTCAGCATAGAGCCCAATGCGGCGCTCAAACCCATGAACCGCAAGATCATGACCTGAGCTGAAGTCAGACGCTTAACCGACTGAACCACCCAGGCGCCCCCTTCTGATTCCATTCTAGCAAAGAGCAAATGGAAGCCTGTCAAAGCATTTCAAAATGCTTTGAAACTGCAAGCTTTTGTGAGAAGAAATTTTAGACAAATTTAAGGGAATTATTGATGCAGTTGCAAAAAGGGAACAGAAAATTGTGGAGTAGAGCCATTTAGGAGAAACTTGCAAGGTTAAGATGAAGACAGGAAGCATTCACAAAAGCACAAGTTCTAATTGCTTACAAATGTAACTGTTAGAACATCCTGTGACAGTGTGAAGTCTATAGATTTCTGGACTTAAATGGTATAAAGTTTTCTTCAATGATGTTACATTTATTCTTAAAATACCTGATGCTAGGGGTGCCTGGATGGCTCAGTTGGTTAAGTGTCCGGCTTCGGCTCAGGTCATGATCTCACGGTTTGTGAGTTCAAGCCCCACGTCAGGCTCTCTGCTGACAGCTTGGAGCATGGAGCCTGGTTCACATTCTGTGTGTGTGTCTCTCTCTGCGCCTCCCCTGCTTACACTGTATGTCTCTCTCTCTACAATAAACAAACATTAAAAAAGAAAAAAATACCCGGTGCTAATTTGTTGCTGTGGATAACCATATTCCCACTGTCCTCTGCAGCCCTCTTCTGTAGATATGAGGTAGGGACTCTTCTGTTTGGCAGAAAGCCTGAACAATATCTTTTTTTTGTTTTTTAACCTTTGGGCTAAAGGAAATTTAATAAGATCAGTGACCAATTGGTAACTTGTTCTAAAACTATGTGCAGAAGAGGTTTTGTTGGGGAAGGATGATGTGTATATTATGCTAACAATTATAAAGGTGTGTATGAAAAAATATGCACGTATATGCAAAAAATCTCTCTGCAAGTGCCCATGAAATACCTAGGCAACACAGATTGCTGGGAGAAGGCCGAGGACCACATCAGGGAGATGTACCTTCACCTTATACCTTTTTGTACTATTTTGACTTTTTTTTTTTTTACCATTTACATATTATTCAGGAAATAATTTAAGATGATTTTTAAGTACAAGAAAAAGGGTTGAAGGGGGAAAAATTTTTTAATTCCTATATAATTTCACAACAATACTGCAAGACAGATGTGTTATTCTTATTTCAGAGAGAGGAAAACGGATGCTCAGAGATGAAATAACTACCTCAAAATCATAAAGCTAGAGGTAGAATCCAGGTAAAGCGGAATCCAAAGCAAAGGCATCTTTCAGTTTTATACTCTTAAATGTTTATTTATGTATGTTGAGAGAGAGAAAGAGAATGAGTACGAGGAGGTAGAGAGAGAGGGAGAGATAAAGTCCCAAGCAGGCTCCATGCTCAGCGCAAAGCCTGACTCAGGGTTCCATCCCATAAACCGTGACATCATGACCTGAGACAAAATCAAAAGTCAATGCTTAACTGACTGAATCACTGAGGTGCCCTACAATTTTATACTTTTAACACGTAAATACCTTGGATGGTAGTTATGATCAAACTGCAAAAAAAATTAACATTTAATTACATTTAGTTGATATATTTAACTAATAAAACTCAAATTCCCTAGATGCAACCCTATTGATCAATTTAAGTTTTTTAAAATATTTATTTATTTTTTGAGAGAGAGAGAGGCAGAGAGGGAGGCACAGAATCCGAAGCGGTGAGCTGAAATTGGACACTTAACCGACTGCGCCACCCAGGCACCCAACCATTCAAGTCTTTTTCTGCTGTGTAAGAAATGGCTATAGTAAGTGACAAGGTATGCTTTTTCTAATGCACTCAAAATTCAACTAAAATTCAAAACCTTTCCAAGGACTTTACAAAGGTGTTTGTAACAACGTTGATTTAAAAGAAAAACTCCCACAATGTTGCTTCTCTTTCTTTTCCAGAAATTTCAAAAAGATTACACCAGTGAAGACAGACAAGTTTCCGTCAACCCTCAGAGCTATTAGCAACAGACCAGCCTGATAACTGAAGCACCTGGCAAATTATAAGGATTACTCTCACTACGGAAACCTCTTTATGTTCCTATAATTAATGTTACAGTAAAATCTACAAAACCATACCTTGCACCTTCTTAAAGAAATTAGACAACGTTCAAATCTTTATCCTGAGACATCAAGAATTCCCTTGGAGTGAGGCTGGGGTGGGGGTGGGGTGTCTCCTAGCCCCCTCCCGAGGGTCCTTGTGCTATCATCTCTAGCCCACTCCTCTGGCTGCAGGCCTATCTCCAGATCAGGCAGATATATTTGCTCCTAAGTGGCGGAAGCTTTGTTTTATCACTATGCCTTAGGCTTAACGGTGACTGCAGCCTAGTGAAAGTGATAAATGACTAGAATTTTCACATAAAGCTTTCTTCTTCTAAAACAGGAACTGGTGCTTGAGGCAAGACAGCCTTTCCAAGAATCTTTTCAAAAGGCTGCGGAAGTTCTCCTCTGGACCTGGGACCTCTGTAGCCTCCGGGAAGAGGAGTGTGTGCGGGCTGAACAGGAGGGGAAAGGCAGGGGTGCCTGGCGGACCCAAACAGCGAACAAAAGACCACTAGTCCCGAGACCTCGGCGGGGCCCTCCCCGGGCTGGAGGATGCCTGCGCAAGGCTCTCCCTTTGTCACCACCGGGAGGCGCTTTTTAGGGATCAGTGCTTTTCACACAGGGAAGGAGGCGACAGATATTCCTGGGGGACACTAAGTGCCAGGCGCTCGCACGAACCCCGTTCTTACTCTCCCGGCTCTGTGTGGCTGCTGCTGTGACCTGTACTCCTCGGGCAAGGCGTTGCGGCTGGAGGCAGCGACATGACTGACCCGGTCAGGAGGCGGGCCAGCCCAGGTTCACCGCCCAGCTGCCCGACCGCTTGGAACGCGGTGCCGATCGCGTCAGTGTCACCGCCCATGAGTTGCCTGCTTTGTGTGTTTCCGTCATCCGGCTGGCAGAGTCGGTGAGGCAACGCAGACCGGCAACTGAGAGTCCGCTTTTGCCCCGAGCGTAGCAGGGCCGGGCCTCCACCGGAAGCTCCGTTCTCCGTGCGCCACGGCTGTGAACCTCCTCACTGTCCCGGGCTGTCTGTGCGGACTCCCAGCTGAGGAGGACTCCAGCCCGAAGCCCAGTGCCACGTGGTAGCCCGAGTGCCAAGGGCACTTAGGCCTGTCAGCAGTAAATGCCGTTTGAAGAGTGCGGGGGACTCTGCCTGCTGCTCCGCAGCAGGAGCGCCTGCCCCGTGGTGACAAGACTCTGACGTTCCCGCAGTTATTTGCGGTTTCTCGTCCCACGTGTCGGCCCTGCGCTGTCATCTGAGTGATTTTTCAAATGTCATCTGGACTATGCTTTCGTTTTCGCCTCTATAAACCTCCCAACCCCTCAGATGCAGCTCCCCTCTACTGTAGTTAGGATACACGGGTCACCAGAAGCTAGGTGCTGCAAACTTGGCCTTTCTGGGTCTGACGAAAAGTAAATCATGCATTTGAATTCTGAAAGACCCTTCACCTTCCACCTGTCTAGGCCGCTCTTGTTTCAGCCGTGTGTGGTGTGCGGTGTGTGGTGATGAGGAAAGAAGCCTTCCGAACGGAGGGGTCAGGTCAGGGTCACCTCGGGCTGAGGGCCCTACATCTGCCTCTACACCCTGAGCTTAGGGGTGGCCTCCGCAGGAAAGGGCGCCATCTTGAGGCCGAGGGCAGGGACTGAGGGTAAGAGAACCAGACAAGACCAACATATGCTTTCCTCAAAAGGAACTTTTATGAAAAGCTTGAAGGTAAAGGAAACAAGAGTAAGGGAACTCTATATTTGTTTTGCAGATTTACTGATTTCTCTTTAGTTTCCTGGAGTCCCCCTCAGTGACTGGCCAGGTTGTTGCCACCAATTCTGCACACCCATCCTGGGCATCTTTTCATCACCTGGGCGTGCTTTTACCCCTCATTCTCCTCAGCCTGCACTTGGGTTTGGTGGCCACCCTGGCTCTTGTGACCTCTTCCTGCCTTTTCAACACTTTTAGTAAAGACAGTGCCCCCCTTCCCCACCTTCCCGCCGCCAGCTGTCTGCTGATACACTGGTGCAGGGCTCCTGTACGGGTACAGGTGCTCTCCTGTGCTGGGTGAATTCTCCCTAGATATCTCCTTACCCATGGGCTTCTAGAATCTTCTCATCATCATTGACCCTATGGTTTCCAGCCTATTTCTTGCTTGCTGGCTTGTTTGCTAAAGCAGGTTCTGCTAAGCCGGCACCTCTACCTACTCTCTTTAGTGACCCTATTATTTAAAATTTTAGGTGCCAGTCTGCATCAAATTCACATTTTCCAAAATGCGTGAGCCTCCATACAGCTGCCCATTGGAAAAGCCGCACCTCTCTCACCTGTTTGTGTCCTTGACCTCAGCTGTCACACTTCTCAGCCCTTCCTACCACTGAGCATTGTGCAAAGGGCCCGTGGTCAGGATGCCCCATGACCTGCCCTGCCACTTGCTGAGCTTCTCTGAGGGGCAAAACAGAATGGGGTTTAAGAACACAACCTTGTAAGTTATTGGAGTTCTCCAAACTTGTTTCCTTGTCTGTAAAATGGGGGTTAACAAAAGGGTTGTTGCAAGGATTAGAGTTAATGTGTGAAATGCTTAAAAGAGTGCCTACCATATAGAAGCACTAGATGTTGGCTATTATTGTGATTAATCATCAACTTTAGAGTGTGTGTATACACACAGGTATACAGAAAGAGAACGTGCGTGCATGCACTAGCTCACCCTCAAATAATTCCCTCTGTTCACGGCCCTGCTTCTTCCCTGAACCTTAGAATTCCTTGAGTGAGTACCATGCACACGTTCACAAAGGCTGTTCCAACGGTCTCAGGGTTGGGAGGTGGCCGGAGGTCAGGAACACTGCCCCTGGGCTATCTCAGTTTCTTTCTGACTCTGCCAGGTAATAGGTGAGCGATCTCCGGCCAAGTTTCTAGATATTCTCTGAGTCTCTTCATTTGCAGAAGAGGAAAGGAACTATCCCTTCTCTGATTGGGATATTGCCAAGATAAAGATAATCATGTGTGTACACCACTCAGCACGGTGCCTGCCACACCCCAGGAGATCTGGAGCTGCTAGTTTGCTCCAGCCCAGCTTCACAGCACAGATCTGGAATGGTAGTTTCTATCTCAATGGATTCTCTGTTCTATTTGTTGCCATTAGGTTCTATTCATAATCGAATATTTTGTAGATAAAAAGTCAAAGAACCGTCAGGATCTTTTCTCAACTATTTAAAAAGCCTACAGTTGGGAACTAGGCTAGCAGTTCTATGTAACATTCTTTAAGCATATCTTAATATAGTATTTAAGTAAATGGTCTAATTTCTACATAATTATTGCACTGAACTGTCTTTTTTGTTTTTTAAGGTGTTTAAATAAGCTCGGCTAATTCAAGACACTAGCCACTTGTGCATCAGAGTGTTTGAATTTAGTAGCTTACAGCATTATTTATGAAGGAAAAATATATAAATATGAAGTACCTCATGTTGAATGTTATTGTACTGTATTTTTAATGTAACAGTGCAGATCTTGTTAGACACATGAATGTGTATAATCATGTTAAATGCAAATAAAAATAAAATTGGTTCATAAAAAAAATAAAAAAAATAAAAAATAAAAAGCCTACAGTTACAATCTAGCCAGTTGAAGAGAAATTAGATTTAATCCCATGGGGTTTTAGTGGTATAAATGCCTGAAGCCATCAGGCAGGATTAGGGAGCTGCTTTCCTGTGGATGCTCTTTGGACTGTAGACTGTATTCTTAGCCGCTTTTGTCTGTTATAAACACTGAGTCTTCCTTGAAATAAAACTCCTGAGAAACACTTTTTATCTTTGGTATGTGTAGAAAACAAAAAGTAAAAACAACCTATGTCTTAAGGATTAACAAAGTTTTCCAAGAAGGGCTTAAAACTGAAATAGCAACCTGTTCCAGAGTAATTTCTGGTCATTTTCTAATTTTTAAAGTACTAAGCAAGAAATGACTCAACTTCATACACTGCTTCTATTCATAAAGCTGATTTCCCTGTTGGTAGCGCTGGGACTATGAAGAAATATGCAATTGCCTTTGGATTGTTATTCAAACTTTGGTTCTAAGGAACCAAAGCTCATATAAAGGATAACATGGGCAAACATGTGCACACAAACACAACACACTGCCTTCAGAGTTACGGAGATGATGACTAGTTGGAACATAAAAACTTAATGATGCCAGTTAAACTTCAAAGCCATAAAATGGTAGGTTCAAATTGCAATGGCTGATGACAAATCTTCCCTAAGACTGATGGAAAGCTCCATCCTGTTAATTCACTCATTTCATTTCTTAGCTCTTGTAACAATTCTGTATTTGGCCCTGAAAGGCACCTACTATTTACAAAAAGTCTTGACCTCTGCTAGGGCTTGAAGCAATGTGAAGAGGGTGAAAGCACATTAATAGAGACAGTAGCATTGTCATTAAACACTCCTACATCTCCTGCTTATTAAGGAAAATCACATCTCACCATAAAGGAAGGAGAGCAAAGGGAACAAACTAGGTTAATTTTTACTGGAATAAAGTGAGGTGGAGAGGAGTATTTCCTACTAATTTATGAAAATACTACTAGAAGAAAAAAGTATTTTGTAGGTATTGAGGAAGAAGCCAGCCTCAACACAGCCTGCTCTAGAGAATAAGGTCAAACACTCAGGTAAATTCTCTAGCATACAGAGTCTGCTGAAAGTATGAGAAGAGCCACTGAGCCAGTGAATCTCAAGGGATAGGATGTAATAAATAACCTCTGCAGCTTCTACAAATCCTTTAACTACTCATGCACCTAACAAGAGAGCCCCAGAATACATACAGCAAAAACTGACACAGTTGAAGGGAGAAACTGACAATTCAACAATAATCACTGGAATCTTCAATACTCCACTTTCAATAACAGAATAGCTAGATTGAAGATAAAAGAGGAACAAGAAGATCTGAACAACACTATTAAACAACTAGACCTAACAGATATCTATGGAGCACCCCACCCTATAGCAGAATATATATTTTTCTCAAGTGAATATGGAACATTCTCCAAGATAGACCATATGTTAGGTCATAAAATAAGCCTCAATATATTTAAAATGACTGAAATCATACAAAGTATGTTCCCAACCACAATGTAATGAAATTAGAAATCTATAAGATAAGAAAATTTGGGTAATTCACAAATATCTGGTATTTAAAAAACATACTCCCCTAAAAAACCAATGAGTCAAAAGGGAAATCACAGGGAAACTAGAAAAAAAAATCTGGGATAAATGATATAAAAACCAGAACATACCAAATCCTATGGATGAACAAAATTGTGCTTAAATGAAAACTTATAGCTGTAAATAATTATATTAATAAAGAAGAAAGATCTGAAGTTTTTCCACTTTAAGAGAGAAAAAAAGAGAAAGAAAAAACTAGGTCCAAACCAAGCAGAAACAGAAAATAACAAAGATCTGAGTAAAAATTAATGAAATAGGCAAATTAATGAAATCAAAAGTAAGTTCTCTGACAAGGTCAAAATTTGTAAACCTTTAGCTAGATTGACCAGGCCAAAAAGAAAGGAAAACTCAAGTTACTAAAATTAGATATTAAAGAGGGGATGCTACTACCAACATTGCAGGAATAAAAAAGGATACAAGGGAACCTTACAGACAATCTCATATGCCAATAAGTAAAATAACACTGATGAAATGGACAAATTCCTACAGAGATGCGACTGTAGGAACTGACTTAACCAGAAATAGAAAAGACCCATAACAAGTAAAGACAGTGAGCCAGTAATCAAAAAACTTCCCATAAGGAAAAGTTCAGAGCCAGATGGCTTCACTGGTGAGTTTTACTAAACAAATGAGAATTATCATCAATCCTTTTTTTTTTTTTTAATATTTTTTAATTTATTTCTAGGAGAGAGAGAGAGAGAGACAGCGTGAGCAGGGAAGGGTCAGAGAGAGAGGGAGATACAGACTCTGAAATAGGCTCCAGGCTCTGAGCTGGCAGTCAGCACGGAGCCTGACGCGGGGCTCGAACCCAAGAACCGCGAGATCATGACCTAAGCGAAAGTCGGATGCTTAGCCGACTAAGCCACCCAGGCGCCCCATCATCAATCCTTCTTAAACTCTCAAAAAACAGCGGAGGAGGAAACACTTCATAAATCATTACATGAGGTCAGCAGTATAGATATTAAAGCCAGAGAAAGAGATCACAAGACAATTATAGATCAATACCTCTTAAGAATACAGAGGTATAAATTCTCAGCAAATACCACCAAAGTAAATTCTGCAACATATAAAAACATAATCCTATTGTGACCACTTGCCTGGGGATTTATCCCAAGAAGGCAAGGTTGGCTCAACATATGAAAATTGATCAATGTAATATATCCTATTAATGCAAAAAAGGACAAAACCTATACAATTATCACAATAGGCATAGAAAAAGCATTTGACAAAATCCAAAACTCATGATAAAAACACTCAACAAGCTAGAAACAGAGAGGAACTTTTTCAACCCAATAAAGGGCATCTATGACAATTCCACAGCTAACATCAAACTCAATGGTGATAGTCTGAAAACTTTCCCCCCCAGATACGGAACAACACATGGTTGTCTGCTTGCACCACTTCTATTCAACATTTCCACTAATGGAGGGGCTAGCCAGGGACAATTAAGCAAGAAAATGAAATAAAATGCATTCAGATCAGAAAGAATGTTAAATTATCTTTATTTGCAGATGACATGACCTCTTATAAAGAAAATCCTAAGGCATCCACTAAAAGACTATTAGAGCTAGTAAATGAGTTCAACAAGGTTGCAAGAAAAAAAAAATCAATGTACAAAAATCCATCATGTTTCTATAGAAATTAAATAAATAGAAAGACATCCTCTCTTCATGGATTAAAAGACTTAATATTGGTGGGATGACACTACTACCTAAAACAATCTGCAGATTTAGCGTAATTCTGATCAAAATCTCAGTTGGCATTTTTGCAGAGATTGAGAAACTGATCCTAAGATTCATATGGAAATGCAAGGGGCCTTGGAGAGCCAAAACAACCTTGAAAAAGAACAAAGTTGGAGGACTCACACTTCCCAATTTAAAACACTTAGTACAACAGGCAGAGAAGGACAGATACCATATGTTTGCACATATAGGAGGATCAGAAGGAACTTAACGGAGGACCGTGGGGGAGAAGAAGGGGGAAATAGTGGGCGAGAGGGAGGGAGGCAAACCANGACTTGTGGGACTGAGCAGTGGGTGTTATAGGGAAACCAACTTGACAATAAACTATTTAAAAAAAAATAAGGAGACTAACTCCCCCCACACACACACACAAAAACACTTCGTACAAAACAACAGCAATCACTATCATGTGATACTGACACAAGGACAGAAATGGAGACCAATGGAACAGAACTGAGAGTCCAGACATAAACTCATATATTATGCTTAACTGCTTTTTGATAAGGGTACCAAGACCACTCCATAGGGGAAAGAATAATTTTTTTACAACAAATGGTACTGGTACAAATGGATAGCCACATGTGAAAGAATGAAGTTGGACCCCTACCTCACACGAAAGATAAATTTTAACTTGAAATGGGTCAAAGACCCAAATATAAGAACTAAACTATAAGACTTTTGTTAAATTTTTGTCATCTTGAATTAGGCAGTGATTTCACAGATATGATACCTAAAACACAAACCAAAGAAAAAGCTGGACAAATTGGACCCCATCAAAATGAAACACCTATACTTTGAAAGATACTATTAAGAAAGTGAACAATAGGATAAAATATTTGCAAATCACAGATATGATAAGAGCCTGATAATCTGGAATACATAAAGAGCTCTTACAACTTAACCACAAAAAGACAATCCAACTGGGAAAAAAATGGGCAAAGGACTCAAACAGACCTTTCTCTAAAGACATTTAAGTGGTCAACAAGCACATGAAAAGCTGCCCGACACCAGCAGTCATTAGGGAAATGCAAATCAAAAGCAAGTCAAAATACAAATAACAAGATGCCATTTTGTACCCACTAGAAATGGCTAAAATATTTAAAAAGCATAATAATAATAATAATAATAGTAATAAGTGCTAGTGAGGATATAGAGAAATTAGAACCCTTGTACACCGCTGGTGGGTTATCCACTGCTGTGGATAACAGGCTGGCAGTTTTTCAACAAGTTCTAGAGTTGCCATATGACCCAGCAATTCCACTCCCAGGGACAGACCCGAGACAACTTTTCGTTCTTTTCAGAAACCTGTACAAAAGGTAGAAACAACCTAAATGTCTATCACAGGACAAACAAGATGTGGTCTATTTATCCATACAATGGAATATTATTCAGCCAGAAAGAAAGGATGAGTAGTGATTCAACTTCCAAGAACTTGCAAATGTTACACTAAGTGCAAGAAGGCAGACAAGAGGCTACACACTATACAATTCTATTTATAGGAAATGTCCAGAATGGGTAAATTCATAGACAGAGAGTGGATTAGCGGTTTCCAGGCTGGCAGGGTGAGCGGTGACTGTTAATGGGTAGAGGGCTTCTCTTGGTGGCGGGGGTGATGAAAATGCTCTAGAAATAGACAGCTGTGATGGTTGCATCACAAAAGGACAAATTTTATGGCATGTGAATTATATCTCAACAAAAAAAGATAAAATCTTCAACCTCTAACCAATTTGAGAATGACTGCTTTCGTGAACCCATTACTGATGGGATCAAATTCTGAAGGGAATGTGGGAGTAAATTCTCATCCCTCAGTATGCTGACACAAGGGGTTCGGGATTCCCTGCTCAGGATGTTTATGCATACTGATAATCCTTTAAGCATAGGATTCGGCAGAACATAAAATACTTTAACATTCTCCTTGTCAATACAGCGAAGAAGAATTCATTTCCACTTGTAAAACTGCTCTCCTCCAACTTTTAAGATTTTGCTGCTTTTAAAAGGTTACTGTACAAACTAGGTAGAAAAACACCCTGGACAGATACAACTTATTACAAATTGGTGTGTATTTTGGAAAATTTTCCATAGACTCGTTCCTTCATCCCACGAGTATTTATTGAGCACTTACTATGTGCAAAAAGCACTCTACTAGGCATGGGGGTGGAGGGGATATAGAGGCACGCGACACAGCTAAATGTCCCTGCGGTTGTGGGGCTGATGTTCTCGTGGAGCAAGAGATTATCAGAGAGGACGGTGACCTTGAAGCCAGTCTAAGGGAGTAACTCCACTGAGTGCCTGGTGGACAGTACCACACAGGACGTGCTCGTGCTCTGGTGGTATTCGGGCGCCAGGAGGCACCAGTGTGGAAATGCCAATAGGAGAAGTGTCACTGTTCTCCTGCGGGGGAGCCGTGAGCACAGTTTCTCTGTGAAACACACACAAATGAGACTGGGGTACATGATCTCCAGGTCGGCCTTCCGAACACAGGTGGGTGAATAATACTCAACGGCACGGTCTTTTTATTTTATTACTTATTTATTTTAATACAAAGCTTTGGCATTAGCAATTTTATGAAAAAATAAAATGTACTAAAAATAAACGCTTGTGTGGCATGATTGGTAAATGATGCACAAAAATAGGTTCTTTTTTCCTTCAAGGCAATCAGTCAGAAAGCAGTTTTTTTTTTCTTCTTCAAAACCACTCTACCCTGTAGAATAGAAGGGGGAAAAAAGACAGAGGTCAAGAATTAGTTAAAAGGGAGTGGCCAATATTTTAAAATAATAGAGAAAGTGATCTTAACTGAAGGGTGGGCTGGGGCTGTCCCCCACCATTTCCCAGACCCATTTGGGGAAGTCAGTAAGCCATTAGCATTTTCCTGAACTCAGCAGCTTCAGATCTGTGGTCAAGTGGCTCAGTCACCTTAGAAGTGTGTTAGTCCGCCCAAAAGGAATACAGGGAAAAGCACAGGCTAATCAGCATCTAGCTTAAAAATGCAGGGATAAATGTCATACAATTCTTAACTTTTCCTGGTTTGAGTGCCTGTTCTCAGTGCTGAGTGTCCTGAAATCTGTAGCTGTCTCTTTAAAACAGGATCCCCCTTTATACCTCAGACAAGAGTGTCTACATTTAGTGTGAAATAAAATTTGCAGAGTGTAGACTTCTGGGATGTGTGGCTCTCTCCCGGGACTTCCCCAGACTGTGTGCGCGCAGGTGTCCCTAAAACCAGTGTCTGCCGGGGTCTTGGGAAGCCCCTGGCCTGCCCTGGGGCGGTCGCCGCCCCTCAGCAGCCTGGCTTTGTGGGATGGCCGGCCCTAGCTTCCCGAGGCCTCTCGCAGCTGGTTCCCTTCCTCGGCTCCCAATCTGGTCTCCAGCCATGCTCTCTCTTCTCTCGGCTCAGTTCTACACCCACACTTGGAACTATTCCCTCTCTGGATGCCACACAACTGTCCAGCGTCCCTGGCTTTCCTCTCCCCCCCGGGCTCTGCAGTCACTGAACCTCCAGCCTCCAGTCGCTCCCACGCCAAAGCAACTTGTAAGGAAACATCTCTGTGCTGAAAGGCCTTAGCATCACCTGCTGTTTACAAGGACACAGTCCAGATTCTGTGGCTAGCCTACTGCCACCACCGCTCCCAGCAGGTGCACCAAGCCCATCGCTCCCTGACCCGGCTCTGCTTTGTCCTCTTTGTGCCCTATTTATGCCTGGCCTGGTTCCTGGCGGGTTCTCTCCAGGAAGCACCAGGGAGGGGGCGGCAGGTCCCCTGTGTCAGTTTGACAGGGAGAGGCCCTGCCATCCCTCCAACTGGTGCCTAAGGCTGAACACTGCGCCCTGCACAGTAGGGCGGGGCCTGGCACCCAGGGAGGGTTGCCGGTGGGGTGCCACAGGAAGGCCGCTCACCGCCTCACACAGAGCTCTGTACTGGACTGTCCACTGCAGTCCCTCCTAAGATCACATTCCTATTTTATACAATTTCCTCAGAAAAGTCAAGTATTAGGAGAACTTTCAATAGGTGAGTCAAGATTTTTAAACTTTATTTTGCTCTTCTAAGAAACTATAAGCTAATGTAGCTATAAAATTAAAGGTACTTATGGGGGGGAGAAAAGCAAGGGAGTCCAATCAGGGGTCCCCAGTGCCTTTCCCTTTCTTCGTGCCATCACATTTCTAGAAAACCCACTGTGTTCTCTTCCACCACATTATTTCTAGCCTTAAATGGCTCACTGGAGCAGTCAAAGACCAGCAGTGTGAAGGAAAGAGGCGGGCCCAGAAATACTGGGCTTGAACCCCAGGCCCTCTTCCTATGGCATTTCTCAGGGGTCATGCAGTCCTTCTGGGCCTTGCTTAGGTTATTTTGTATACATATCTCAGGCTCAGAGTGGCTGAGAGGAGAAAGAGGTGGATTCATTTTCACACTGGGGGCAAGTTCAAATCTTTGCTGGCATTGCTACAAGGAAGGCAGTCACGGAAAAACAAACAGTTGAGGATGGGTGCCAGTGTAAGCAAAAGGTATTCGGCTGAGAACCAGAAATCCAAAATTCTTTAGATCCGTGTTTCTCAAACTGCAGGCTGCAAACTATTACTGGACTGTAAAATCAATGTGGGAGTTCATGACCAGTATTAACACCACCACCAGTACAGAGAGCAGATCAGAGATTACTGCGTTAAGGGAAGTGCCTGTGAAACTTGTTTCAATTGTACACGTGCGAATGAATACATGTCACAATATAAAATGTAGTTCTTGTGGCAGGTGGTAAAAAAAAATTTTTTTTAGAAATAGTTTTGATATCAAGGTTCTAAAAGAGGTAGCAGGCCAGTATGGCACACAATACCTCTTCCTGGGCTCTGATCCCTCCTAGGAAAGGACCATTTAGGACAGACAACTGAAGAGGAACTCTCAGAACTGGAAGGAACCTCAGACTTGTGCCTGATGCAGGGCCTGCCTCTGAACAGTGCCCGCCCTGTGGTTTCTGGCCGCACAAGCAGGCCCTGGCAATCCACCAGCTCTCAAGGCATCCCATGTCATGGACGGGCACTGCCAATCAGCAGGAAGTTCTTCCCTGTATTAGGTGGCACTCCACCCCTCCTCTGTGGATGCCTCCAGAGCTCCTGAACTATGTTGTAAGCCCCCTCCGTATGCGCCGGTTAGTATCACGGGACTATCGTGAGTGGCACAGGGGCAGCCTGGGTAGAAAAAGAGCCCCACTCAGGAGTAAGCTCTTGGGAGGCCCTCAGTAAACAGCACTAGTCTCATCTGTGGGAGCCCTTCAAATACTTGGAGACATCCCTTACATGGCCCTCATCTTTGCCCTTCTAGGCCAACATCCCAAGACATCAACAATGATTACATTCTCAGATCCTTTTATTTTGAAATACGTCAATGTTCCTCTTAGAGTGTGAGTAGAATAATTCAGAAATACTGAAAAGAGAGTCAGACAGACAGAAACATCCATTCCTCTGATCTGGCTCATACATGTCTACCACTGCACCTCCGAGCAGCCAGCTCACCAGAAGTACTGGTGGGGACACCCCGAGCCTGCTGCAGAGCAGGCATCCTGGCCTCGGGCTGGGCTATAGGATTCTATACTTGCTCCAGTTATTCTACAACACTGACCACGTCACATTCACCTCCTCCGGCTCAGATGGTTTTGAATTTTGAATGTCTGGACTATACTCCCGGGCAGCTCCTCGGGCATGGGTTCTACAAATCAGAATCCAGGAGCTGAGAAAGGGCTGTGGAGGATACTTAGCTGGACCTCCCATTCAGCTCAGATCCTCCTGTGTCATCTACCTTATCTCACAGCTTATTCCTCCAACAACACTCAAAACACTATCTTTTCTTATGTTGAGGGAAAAACAGTCTGGTACAGATAAAAGCTGGTAAATGTTGGGATTTAACAAGGTTTTCTGAATAATGGAGCAGAGCAGCACACGTCCTTTGGGGACTGGAGTTCACTACCCTTGCTCACTGAGGTATTAGGAAACAGGTATGAGAAGATAATATAAATGAATATATTTGCCTTACATTTATTTGCTTCTTTGACTACTATCCTGTTTATATTTATGAAGCCTCAACACTCCACTAGTTTCATTTGTAGTGTTAAAAAATTAAAGCACAATTAGTCACGACTGAGTACTTAAATGGGATTTTGTACAGCAGAAGGGGGGTGACGTCAGATCTGTGGAGTTCTGACTGACCACAGAGTTCAGGCAATGGCGTAAGCCCTGGGTCACTGTGCAGAACGTGGTGAGGGAGGAGGGCGTGCTTTTGCCCCCAGCAGGGCAGGAATCCATGCATGGCAGCCAGGCCTGGGCCCATGTGGGTTGCACATGCCTGCCCGTACACATGGCCCACACGGCTTCATCTTGCCCACAGGGTTTCTTCCAGTGACTAGACTGGGTCAAAGTTTTGCTGAAATCATGACACACAAGTTCAGTGTGACACTGTCAGAAGGGTAAACTATAATAGTAGGTACTATGAATAGAGGTGAATTTTACTATCAACTTCCAGACAAATCACTAACATGTGAGAAGATGGAATCTCTTTATATAGAAGACTATCTTACAAATGAATGAGGTTCTAGAAAATTACAACAGCAATTAAACTGAAAAGGCAATCCCATTTTGGCTGTAAGTTTTTGGTATAGGATAGATTTCAAAGAATTCATTAATGAAGAGTAATTATAAATTTATTTGCTAAAATAAACTTTTCTTTGGAATTAAAATCACATAGGAATTTATAAAGCAACATTCTTGGGAAGAAGACATTGAGTAAGAGTGACTATCATCTCTCTTTTACCTTCCACAATTAAAATGGCCTTTAAAATATTAAGTAATTCATGTTATATTAAAAAATCAACACATAAAAGCACAATAGGAAAGAAAACATCACCCACAATTTTACTACATTAAGATAATCACAATTAATATTTTGGTGGCCATTCTTTCATGCACCTGTATGTGTGCGTGTGCACACACACATACACACACACACACACACACTCTCTCTCTCTCTCTCTCTAAATGGGGATCATGAAAATCGTCCTTCAGAGTAGTTCTGACTGAAGGCACAGAAATAATACTTGAATGAACAATTGCAGTATCAACCTTCTACAAAGGCTTATGAGAAAAGGGTCGGCCTAAGACATGGATCTAAGATCTATGCTTAGACTGAGTCATGCAGGCAATTATGCGTGGAACTGAAATATTATGGCCCCAGGTACTTTGATTTCTAAAAGGGAACACATTTAGTGAGGCTTCTCTAAAATATCTGATGCATGAACTGAGCATTTGGGAGATCCTGAGTGGCAGCAAGGTGACCATTAAATCAGTTCATGATTCTCTAAAAGTGCCCAGAGTCCCTCTATATCTTGTGATTGGTTTTTGTTCATTTGTGAAAGTTTTAAGAAGCGAGTTTATATCCCCATCGCCTCTGATGGGGTCAGTATGAGAGTAAGCAAAAGAGGTGACTGCAGGTGAAATAACTCTTTCCCTCCAAACTGAGGTTTGAATCACAGGCTCACTGGGCTCCTATGATTCTACAGTTTCATGGAAGAAAATTAAATTCATTTGCCAAATGATAAAGGCAGATGGCCATCTCATTAACAGAACTTTGAAAGAATCTCAGTGGAACTGTTAAGCTAACATTTATTGAGCACTTGTTATGTACCAGGCACTGTGCTAAGCACTTTATATGCGAATTCACACAACCTAGGGTATGCTCCTACCATTAATTCTTGTTTTCTCTATGACTAAAATGATAAACACAGATAAACAGAGCTGCCCAGGTCTCCCAAGCAAAAATGGAAGAGCAGGGATTTCCATTTCCAAAAATGGAAATACAGGTTGTGTCTGACTCCAGGGCCTGAGCAACTCACATTGTGCTACGTTGAAGTAAAACTGCATCAGGTGGGTTGGCCTGTTGGATGAGTGGCCGTGATTACTTGCCTGAAGGCTGAAGAATGCCATCCCACCATGGCATCCTCCTAACGTGTGTCAGGGATGCCAAAGGGCCCTTCTTACAAGTGTCTCGGCAACACATCAGGTTAGAGATAATAAAATGATGTCATTGTAAGTGGAGGTTACTTGCCCATTTGTTTCTACAGCTGGACAATGGGTGTTCAATTAAATCAACTACATGAGCTTCGCTGGTTATGAATCAGTTAAAATGCCAGGACCTAAGTGAGTGTGGAGAGCATGTGAATTTCACCTGTACCAATTTAGGTTCCTACTTGGGCTGTGTCCTAGGGCTACTCTCATCTCAGATTCGTTTTCATAGATACTGGTAAAAAAAAAAGGACTAAAGAATAACTTATAATGCCCTAAATTTAAAAGACCAACAAAACCAAAAAAACCTTTCCCTTTATCTTACCCCCGTGGAAAGCTACTCTTGGAAAATCACTGGATCCAAATGGACCTTAACAGTCATCTAGCCCAATTTTGCCTACTCTGAACAACCTCTGACCTCTAGCAGCCCCGCCAAGTAACATGCAGCTTCTTCCTGCGCTCCTCGTCCTGGGCAAACCAGCTCATGGGGGAAGGAGCCTGATCGATGTTCCTGTACGGAGGTGAAACTTGCCTTCCTGTGACCTACCCCTTCGGTCCTCATTTTGCCCCATGGAAATACCGTTTATGCTTATTTTCTTTGTCCCCTGACAGTCTTCCTACTCTGGAAACAGTGGCTCTTCCTGATTGCTTCTTTCTTGCAGGCTAGACATCCAAGTCACTGTCCCTTGACCGCGGGCCAGGGTGCCAGTGTTCCACCAAAAGCTAAGTACGTAAGAATCCACGTCAAGTCTGGTGAGCACACAGTAAAGTGGGATTTTCCTGTCAATGATCAGGACATAGACATTCTTTGCACCCTCTGACTGTGCTGGTTCCCCCAGCGTTTGCATTACACCGCTGCTGCACTCTAAGCATGTGGCTAATGAAAGCCCTTAGATCTTTTCTCGAGTGAGCTGTTGTTGCTGAGCAAGGTGACCTCCTGATCCGTGTTACTGACTAAAAATATATGGTCATGAAATAAAGTTATTTTGCTAGGTAGGACCTCATCAGGATCAGTATGAAACTGGTGGAAGCCAAATTTCACCATCTTTATGAAAATTACAGATTTTCTTGGGGTCATCTGGCACATGCAATCCAAAAAATAATTTGTTACTTACTCATTAGCATTCAAGCTAGCTGTGGCTCTGATGATCATGTAGCAGAGTGTGAGAGCACTGAGGAGGCCAAAACTGGCAATAATAAACCATTCTTCTGTTGACAAAGGAAAGGGAGGAAATCACTCTGGGGAGAAGGCTTAAGTCAAATCGATGTCAACATTTCCCTCAAATGCAACGAAGCAGACGTCAACGGAGGTGTAAGCCAAGACTGGCCCAAGGAAGTGAAGCAGGAGGAGGTTTGCCAGAGAGCTACTAACTGGAGAAGGTTAGTGGAAGTAGTGGTGAAAAGCTGCAAGGGAGAAAGGAAAGCATGGCCCAAACATTTCTTCCAGTTAAGGTCCTGAGGTTTGTGAAGAGTGTGGCCACCAAAAAGTGTGCAGCAGGAATAATGCATGTAAAATTGCACGTGGACACAGAGTTTTAAATGGCTACTTTAGATGACAGTAAAGTGGACCAGCCATACTTCTATAACCTTTCCTTCTTCATTTTGTCACTTCTGCACGGTTGTGCCACTCATACGGAGTAGAGGTCCCAAAGGTCCTGTGGGTACTCCATGCAGTCCGCGAGCTGGCCTTCTGTGGCATTCGGGTCTACCTTCTTTTCTCTTAGGCACAGGTTTACTTACAGTCTTTATTTACAAAGGACATCTTACTGGCTCTCTCCTGGGAAGGACTACCCTTCATGCTCCCGCCGGCGGGAGGCAAGTACCGGCTGCTCTGGCTGTGTCGAGCACAAGTAGGAAGGGAAGGTGACTCGCAAGGTACCTGGCCCATCAAAGAGTTGAGAAAAACCTCTGAAACACAGAACTCTAGGGTTTTTATCTAGTCTCTCTCTAGACCCAGGAAGTCAGTTAACAGTTTCCCTTCTTTTCAAAGTCTGTATCATCAGGGTAACGTTCCCAAAGCACTATTTACTGAGAACCTCAAAAACAACCTGAGAACTAATCTATAAGGTATTTCTTAGCGTATACACTCACTGGGGCCACTTTAACAAGGTGGTACAGCAAAGCCCCCTCTGTACCTACAATAACGCAGAGAGAAGACATTTATACTTGGAACACCAAAGCTGTGTATAATGTGAGGGTTTCTCAGTCTGGTTTCCATGAATCCTACAAATGTGCAAAACTATGTGCGCATAGGGATTTTTCTAGAAAAAGGTTATACTTTCACTGGATTTTAAAGATGGTGATCTTCAAAAGGTTAAGAACTGTTCTTCAGGATGCCAGGATGATGAGTTTGTTCTAGAAGTGTTTCTTGGCCATCTTGATTTGTATTGTTACAATGCTTAGGAATCTCTTTTGTTTTCGGTTAACAGTGCAGCCACTGCTTCTTGGATGACAAATTCCTCATCAGTACAGTGAATTTATAAGGTTTTAATTTCAGTCCAAATGAACATTTAAGAACCCACACAATATCCACCATTTTTACCTGCGTGTATTTTAAGTTAGGAAAAATGTGTACTGGCATTTGAAAAAACTCAGAGATGACTGCTCATCAGTATCAAGAAGCTTAACACAGAGTTCTTTATCTTTTTCTTCTTAGAGACCTTTGTACACGTTAAGCAGACTAACCTGTGGAACTTCAGTGCTGTCTGTGGTTCTGCATACAGAACATAGCATCCATAGATGTATGGCATGTCAGTATAAAAGCTAGTAACCAAACAAAGCAGACACCATCACAATGCCCAGGGGGTCCAGCAGTCTGCTGTGGCCAGGACCCCGGTGTGTATTTAGCACAGTGCCTTGCACGGTGGGTGCTGAGCGAGCACACTGTAGCTGGTACGGCACTACAGAGCTTTGAGGGCAAAAGAGAGGGAGCTTTGGTTTCATTTAACCACATGAGCATATTTATTCACATGTGTAAATTCTGCTAATGGGGACTGAAGTGATAAATGAAGTAACATTTTTTTTTATCATCAGAATGGAAGATTCTGAAAGGACAGTTCTATATAATATATAATGGGATCAGAACTCAATGTAGTAGTAGGTGCTCAATAAATGTCGATCAATGAAGGACCTACAGAAAATCATTTAAGAAACAAGGAAGCTTTGTTTTCTTTATTGCTACTAGATTGTTTTTTAAAAGTCTACACTATAAAACCTGAAAACATGAAAATCTGTTAGAACACATCACGGGGGAAAATGGTAAGAAATGAGTCAAGCCGTATCAAAGAACTGTCTTCCTTATTTTGTAACTGAATGAAGTCTCCCTAAGATCAGACAGAAGCTAGAACAAAACCTGGGAAATCATTTGCTACTCCTAAGTTTTGGTTGCTTAAAAACATGTGTACTTCACTTGAACAGACCGCACGAGTCTCACTATGGGAAGGGCAAATCTTTTGCAACAGCTTTAACTGGGCTATGGACCCCCCAGTTAAGCAGTGCCCCGTCAGCTTTAGGGCTCGAAGCTATAGGCAAGCAACAGCACATATGGAAAAGGCAGCACCAGAGTGGTGGCGAGGAAGATGGCGAAGGGCTGTTAGATGAAAGATCACATGGAGGACGGGACTGGAGGAGACAGCTGGCTTGTTACATGGTGAATGTCCGCACGGCCCACACACACGCCTGCCAGCCCATTCACACAATCCTGAGGCATGGCCATCAGAACCCTCGGAGCACCGTTCTTCTTCCCGCCAACGGCACAGCAGTCACGACGTTCATAACCAGCAAGAGCATTTTTCAAGGCAGACTACCCTCTGGCTTTTCTCCCACCTCGTGTACCATGACACCAAAGACGGAAGTGCCAAGACACCAACGTCACAGGAAGCATCAAATAAAGTGAGCAGCAGCCGGCTCAAGTTGCCCTTGGACCAAGTGGTCCATTTGTGTGTTCAAATCTGCACTAGCATTTCACTTGGCTGCCAGCGGTATAGGACCAGAGCGCGCTGGCGCTCACAGTCACACGACACAACTGAGTTGAGGCCCTCTGTCACATCCCGGCATGACCCTTAAAAATGCCCATCTGCAAGGCAATCATTTCAAAACTGGCGACTAAGACAAGCCTCTCAACAACTACTTGTCAAATGGAAGCGATTCCCATTTATTATATACAAATACACAAGCTCCTTATTGTAAACAAAGTTTTGCCCTTCCAAGTACCTGTTTCTTGGTTACAGACTAACCCACCAGACCGGGTGACTGCCTCAACTGTGCTCCGGAGCCATCAACGCACACCAGACAGCAGTAAATGTGCCCTGTGCCTGGGCACGGGGCCCCACTTACTTGTTACTGCAATGTTGATCTCTCCCGTTCTAGGAGTGAGCTCCCCATCCTGAGGAAGAGGTGAGATCCCCGAAGTTCGCAGTGGCTCCAGGCCAAGGGAGTTGTCACTGGCAAGGTCACCTAGGGCTGATCTCCGGTTAACTGCTTGGGTTCTGGTGAGCCTTTCCATATCAAATGCTACGTTATCAGTACATGGCAAATTTGGCTGCAAAACATTTCCAGATTAAGAGTACTTATAAGAATAACAAATCTTTTAAAAAATTCTAAATGTTTGATACTCTGTTGAAAAGACTTGAAATTTTTTTGTGTGGTTTCCTCTCATTTCTTTCCCCACTTACCCTTTCTCACCCACGAGTTTTTCTGTAACAGAAACAGATGACTTCTTCTCAGAAATGGCAAAAAAGAAAACTAAAATCCACTGTAGAACTGAGAAAAACGGATACGTCATCTTTATGAAGAAATGATAACCTTTGGTGGACATGGCTCCTGGGCAGAGGAGTTGTTCAATACCATTATTACACAGCTGACAAACATTAAAATGTATCGCTTTGGCTCTTCCATCAATGTTGAGGGAGAGCAGACAACATAAAATACTGCTTTCATCCTATTAACTTCTCTGTAATGCCTCATTTATCTGGCAGGCAGGTTTTAAATGTCTCCTACCTTTAAAGACAAGGGAAGTACACAACCAGGAGCAGATCAACCCTGAAAAGACCTTGAACTGTGAGAAAGGGATCTGTTCCACAATCTAAGCATCTAACCCTGAAGGAGAGCTATAGAGCTGCCTTGGGGCCAAAGCCTGCCAACTAAGATCCGGATACGAGAGTCTTCTGATGTAACAGTTTGGATACTTGGTTTCCCTAGCAACCTTCAGTTCCTGTAGCAGACAGCATGTCAGGAGCAGAGCTGGGAAGGATGGCTGAGAGCTCAAGTACAGAGAAGTGACAGCTGACCAAACCCAGAATACTGGCTTCCCGGGAAGGAGAACGCTGTTCTAGATCACCCCAGAACCCAAGTACAAAAGGTTACAGCGCAGTGTAATAACTGACGCTTGTAATGACACCCACTCAGAAGAGATTTATTATAGCCTTTACATTTAAAGTCATGGTAGCTTATAATAGATTTTAGAACGGTGTTCATTAAGAACAGAAGGGAAAAGTATTAGCACTTCAAAAAATAGAACTTAAAAAACAAAACAAAGCAAACCACCACCAAGGCTAGAGGCAATGAAAGGAGGGAAGTTAATCCTTTGCGAAGTATCTGCCACATGCCAGGTATTATGGCAGATGCTCTATGTTAAACCCCTCAAAAGGGGGTGAGCTTTTTTCCCCAGGGGACATCTGGCAATGTCTGGGACATCCTGATTGTGTGGCTGGTGTGTCGTGCTACTAGCACTTAGGAGTAGCCAGGGAGGCTGCTAGACACCGTACAGTGCACAGGATGGCCCCCACCTGATGGAATTATCTGGTCCAAAGTGTCAGCAGTGCTGAGGTAGAGGAACCCTATGCTAAACGACGTCACAGACATGATCACTGCAGATGGGAAGATACATGGGGGCATCACCGACCAACTTCACTGCTAACTGTCGTCTGATAGTGTATTCCGAATACGACTGCTTGGATGTGCGTTGGGCTGCAAAGCTAAAATGAGGAATTCGTTTGGTGGGCCAAACTAAACTTTTGGTTCTGTATGGAAATCATTCATCCACTCTTTCTTGAGACCAGAGAGTATTTTGTTTTCCTCCAAAAAGCATTCATTGTGGATATATACTTCTCTTAAGGAAGTCTCCAAGGTCCTCAGTTAGTCAGAGCTGACCCTCCTGGCCAGAGCTGAAGTTGTCTACGGGGAACTGGCCAAAGGCCCTGCCCAGGGCTGGTACTGCCCACTACCACTGCTGGTACCTGACCAAGGCACCCATGGGAGCAAAGCCAGATCCAAGGGGAAGGAATGTAAGTGATGACATGTGATGCTGAATGCAGAAAAAAATTACTGTTGGGCCAGAGTCAAAGTCTATATTCCAGTCCTTAAAAAAAAAGCAGAACGCAAGAAAACCCCATCCCTCTCTCCTACGGTGGTTCTTCAGCACATTTCTACCACCCAACAGAAAAGCACACTTGTAAGTGGACTAGCTCAGTCCTGTACCATCTCTCCTGGGACTTCCCCACGGTGGCCCGGACTTTAGGTACCCTGGGAGAAAGGCACTGGAAGCCAGGGTTCTCTTGTGAGACATGACCATCCCACTTGTGCTACGTTAGCTTGCACTTGGAGAGGACACCACACAGACGGAGTAACAAAATAAGAAACGTACCACAATTCCCAGGGCCTTCAAAATATTAAGTTTGCACATTGGACAGGTACAGTGTTCACTAAGCCAGGGATCCACGCAGGATTTGTGGAAAACGTGCCTGGAAAAAATGGGAGACTTGTATCACAAATTACATGCTAAGCAACTATTAGACCAGAAGAAATGGAATCTTTA
This sequence comes from Crocuta crocuta, assembly GCF_008692635.1. Lineage (NCBI taxonomy): Eukaryota > Metazoa > Chordata > Mammalia > Carnivora > Hyaenidae > Crocuta > Crocuta crocuta. The sequence continues at coordinate 8,924,775 of NW_027533170.1, forward strand.
GTCAGTCTGTTTCTCCCCCTTTTCCAACATATTGGCAAGTCCCAAGAGACAACTATTGGGGAGGTATTAAAATATGGCTGGCAGAAAAACTAAATCCAATCTGGATGATGAGAACTGGTAAGTAGTATTTGGCTGTTGGGTTGTTTTATTTCACCATTTGAGGAAACTTAGGATATTTATTAAGAATGAAGAAGACAAACTATACATTATTAATCAGTTACATTTTCTCTTAACAGCTAAAGTAGAAAAATGGAAACTCAAGAAGATACGAAACAAGAGTTACATGAAGTTTTCTGCAAAACTACGAGCTAGTTTCATGGAACTGATGTCCAAGAGTTTAAATGTCATTTAAAACATTATTTTTGTTTTTTTAAATTAAAAAAAATTTTTAATGTTTGTTTTTTGAGAGAAAGTGGGGGAGGGGCAGAGAGGGGGAGGGAATCCCAAGCAGGCTCTGCACCATCAGCGTGGAGCCTGACACAGGACTCAAGTCCACAATCTTGGGATCATGACCTGAGCCAAAACCAAGAGTCAGACGCTTAACTGACTAAGCCACCCAGGTGTCTCTTTTTTTTTTTGAGAGAGAGAGAGAGATCGTGCATGCGCCAGGGGAGAGGCGCCAGGGGAGAGGGACAGAGGAAGGGAGGGAGGGAGAGAGAGGGAGACGGAGGGAGAGAGAAAGAGAGAGAGAGAGAGAGAATGAATGAATGAATCCCAAGCAGGCTCCATACTCAGTGAGGAGCCAGACATGGGGCTTGATCCCATGATCTTGGGATTATGACCTGAGCCAAAATCAAGAGCTGGATGCTCAACCTACTAAAACGCCATTTAAAAAGACTTCTAAGCAATCTACGCTAAATGTCTGTATAAGTTGCAGGGAGGTTGGGAATATTTTGGGGATGAATTGCGCTTAGGAATCAGGTTAACACTGAGCCAGAAGTTTTCAGTGGAAACATTATGGAAGGAGAGACGACGGGCGATTTGCTCTTGCTTAGGAAAGTGGAAACTCATATCCTTGCAACTGACCGTAAGTCAGTGGTGGAGGGTTCCACATCCTTAGAAAGGGATCTTGCACCTTTTGGAAGCAAGAGAAGACTTTGAGAGAGCTGTGGAAATCATTTCTCAAGTCTAAGTACTCCGCATGGCAGCTCTCAGAGGTTGAGATGAAGCCACACAGAAGCCCCAAACAGGCTTCTGGCCAAACAGGGACAGAGGCAGGTGCTGGGACCCACATTCAGGCACCTTTGGAACAACTATATGTGGAGTCTTGGGATAAAATAAATGTTAAGAAAGATATCAAATTGAAACATGGTATGTCTTTAAAACTTTTGCAATTTATAATTTATATGTGGCTTATAGTTACATATAGCTATTCAAAAATGCAGTTTTGATAAAAAAAAAAAGAGGTCTAAAAACTCACTGCTTTAACTGGGATTTGGAAGAAACATTCATGGCTACAGTTTCAATGCAAACAATACATATGCACCCACCTACTGCCACTTGGTGACCGTGCACTCAATTACTTTGGGTAAGAATAATGATCATGAAGTCTGAATTTATCCATCTAGTGTGAAGCCTGCAGATAAAGCAATGAACTAAAACCTCATCATCCTGAAAGCTTTTATTGAAACCTGCAGGTTTTTACTTAAGGGGTTAAAGTCACCAAACCATAGGCGAGCCCGAAATTCATTTAGAACACATAAGGCCTTGTCCCGTCTGCTTCTTGTTCCTTTTAATCTCGTATGAGTGCTCCAGGAGTGCTCCCACCCACAGGCCCACCCCCACCCCCCACTCCCCGGGCGGGCATTTTCAGAGCCGGGACTTACACCCCAGTGGCTGTCAACCATGGCAGTGTTTGGTGCAGTCTGGCAGAGGCTAGAACAGGCTTTTAACCTTTCTGGGGATACAGAACCTTTCAGGTCGACTAAGTGACAGATCCTCCCCCTTACAAGGGTGCATCTGCCTAACCCCTGGCCTACAAGACCTCTGAGGGGTTGGTTAGGGTTGGGTGGGGGTGGGTGGCTGGCAGAGGCACTTGAGGCCAGTTCTACAATGGACTTTGGGCGGTTGGCAGGTGACAGGAGAGCCAACGTTTTGTGACCTCTGGTGGGGGGGAGGGGGCTGCTGACTTTAGCCAGCTGTTTGTGGAGACCTTGGTTTTAGCAAGCAGCAGAGGCCTAGGGGCAAATGGTGGTTTGCCCTCCCTCTTCCATGTCCCTGTCACCTTTTTCTTCACCTGTCACCCTGCTGCTTTCCGTTTTTCTTAACCTACTGCCTTTCTTTTTTATTACTGGTTGTTCAGAAAGAATAAAATGGTATAATCCCATATTTAATTTTTAAGGCTGCATGAGCTGAATGTTCTCCGCTTATCTGTTCCCTAACTTAAATTTTAAATGCATTTTTCTTATGTTGGGCTTTTTAACCGCTTCCTTATAGGTGTGTTGATGTAAAACGTGTCCTGCCAGCCCCCACTGGGTACTGTACTGGACAACAAAGACTAACTGGGTCTCCAGAGACAAACTGAGAATGTCTCCCTTTCCTAGCTAACTCAAAATCCAAGAAAAATATTTTCTTTCTGAAAACAAACAAAAACTTTTCCTTCTGACTATGTGTCTAGCCCATGGCTCTTCTATTCGTGACCCCCACCCCAGTCAGACCTCCCAACAGATGAGTTCCTGTGCCTCAGCCTGGTTCCCTCTCATGGGAGCACAGCCCGGCAGCTTTCTCATTCCCCTGTGGGCCCTCTGACCCCCGCCCCCTCAGGGTCGCTGCTGGAATTTCAGTGAGTAACTAACCTGTGCTCCTTCCTTCCCTCATCACCCATGTCCTCACCCTCTTGCTTCGCTGCTGCACCAAGCTCAGCCTGGTGGCCTTCTCCCTTCCTCCCAGTGGGGGAGTGTTCTGCTGCCACAGCGTGTGCGCCTTTCTGACTCTGCTGTGTCTCCAGCAAGCTGCAGAGGCATAGCAGTGGGGGGTAAGGCAGGCCCTACCTTGTGTGGCTGTTTGGAGCAGTAAGTAACAAGCTGTCGTGGAATACTCAGAAAAGCACCAACGGTGTGCAAAGGAAAGGAACTACTGAACATATACTCAGGCAAAGTAACATTAACGTTTCACATGACAGCCTGATAAATGGTCAGAACAGGTGAGTGGGCCTCAGGCGCCAGAAAGCCCAGTACCCGTGACCTCGGACTAGCTTGCAGGTATACCACGGGCACCCATGGACATCTCACAGGGTGGCACCTGGGGTCAGCCAGGCTTTGAGAAGAAGCCCTCCTCACTGCTATGAGAAACTCGAGTAGTCAAAGTACACACAGAAGCACTGAGGGCCGAGAGTTGGACAGGGACGCGATGGAAGGCAGGTGATATGCTGAGGAACAGCAAGAAATACCTTGGGGTACAGAATGCGGAATTTATGGGACACGAAAGGAACAAAACCAGCAGCACTGCACTGCGTATGGCACCCGCCCCCTTTCCTCCTTCCAGAACCATCACAAACTAGAGATTAGAAGGAAGGCTGGGGGTGGGGGGAGGCGTGTACATTGAAGGGGAGTTGTTTTCACAGCTCCACAGCCTCTTGGTGCCCTGTAAGACCCTGGCAAATATAAGAGGCCTCAGGATCACTACAGGTCAGAGATGAGAACTCGCTCCTCACCGGGCCCAGCAGCAGATGCCGTGCAAACAGGTGCTCCCTCAAGGTGGGGCACATTACTGTGGTGCCCGAAGTGGCATCTTGGACACACGTTTATCCAAGCTGTGCACTCCACTTCTGAAAATTATTTTTAACCACTAAAACATTTTGTGGCTGACCTTTAAATCAAAGAGGTCTAAATAAGGCGACAGTCTCTAGGGCGTGCTGGCGAACAACCTAGATGATCAGCTATAATCAACGGACACAAGCAGGAGGCCCCAGGGCAATGCCAACTGCCATCTGTCTGCAGTAAATGAACGTGACACAGGAGGAAAAGTAAAGGTCATGCACCAAAAAGCCAGCAATCCATGAGCGCTCTGCTATCTATAGAAAGTCCCAGTTCAGTCTGCACTCAGGCTGGTTAAAAATTAAGGACAAACAGAAACAAAGGCACCTGGTCTTCTTCCCTTACTCAGGTGAAGAAGGGACACAGAGCACAGATCCTTCCCCAAGTCTGGCTGCGAGAGGAGGGGCCGCAGGGCGGCATTTGGAGATGGGTTAAGAAACTGGCATAGAAGTGCTTGCATAGGACAAGATGCCGGAGACAGAAAGAACAAAACCTGGCAGGGGCAGACAGTCCACAGAGCAAGGTCCCTGAGGAGGGGAAGGGACTGGAACATGGGGGCCCAGGTGGAAAGAGCACATTGGAACAAAGATGGTCCTCTTCCACCCAGATAGGAGGGGATGCCAAAGGCATGGCTGGGGAGGCAGGTGCATCTGAAGGCTTGCCGTCAGGCAGCTGAGAATTTCATGGGCTGACAGCCATTATCTTCTCCATGGAGGTGATGGGGAAGCTCTCTGGCCACGGCGAGGAACAAAGGGACGAGCTGAGGTGTTTAAAGGAGACTGAACACACTTGGAAGTGAGGCTATGAGGAACGAGGAGAGCCGACTAGGAAAGAGAAGGGCTCTGGGCAGCACCCTGGGCCCAGACAGGGGTCCCATGGGAGGCAGGGAGGTACCAGTGCCACCTGGCAATGAGAGCTCAAGGGAGATGCTGGGTCTCAAAGACGTACAGATCAAAGAGGAAGGGCAGGATGTCCCGGGCAGAGGGAACAATGTGGGTAGCGGCACAAGGCCAGAAGCAATTTGGAAGAACTCTAGAGGAGCCCACCGGAAACCGGAGGCTTAGACAAGGCTGTCCTGGAAGGTCCGTGGTTCCCAACTGCTGACATCTGTGGTCGTCACAACTGTGTGGAGGGGGCGACCAGCATCTAGTGGGTGGAGCCAGGTATCCTGCTAAATATCCCACAATGCACAGGGCAGCCTCCTCTCTCCCGCCCCTCCCCGCCAGCCCCAAATGTCTACAGTGCCAAGGCTCAGAAACCTGGCTCCAGGTTACAAGTTGTCAATTCTGGTCCCACGAAGTGCTGCTCAATGTGCAAAGTTGATTTTTACTGTACCTGAGAATTATGCTGTTGTTACCATTTCAGTGAGGTGAACGGTTCTGCCAAGCACGTGTGTGGTACAGCTTAGTGAAAAGCTACAACTTGTTGAGGCTTAAGAAGTAAGAGGTGCAGACACCAACTTGCTCCAAGGCAAAAGGGGAGATATGATATACAGGCAGCGGGCATGTCTAGCCCAGACAATGACCCAGCACGGAAGACAACGGACCGAGGGAGCAGTGCCTCATCTGCGGGTACACAGAAGTGTTGCTAAGGTTGCCAAAATTCTAATATTCAAAGGCAGGCCACGGATACAAACAGGCGAGAAGCAGTCCTCTGGTGGCAGGAGCAGGCACAGGGATGGCTACGAGCAGGCCAAGCTCCAGACTCAGATGGAGCACAAGCAGTTTCAGTGTCCCCCAGGCACCTATTCAAAACCACATGCCTGGGCCTCATGATGTTTCTGAACTCAGTTCCCCACTGATTCCGACACACGGTCAGGTCTGGAAAGCACTAGATGAAGTTAAGGAAAAAGAGGACTAAGAACGAAATGCTGAAAAAGCCAATGCTTAAGGGAGCGGGGGCGGGGGGGGCAGGCACATGGAGCAAGTTCTTGGAGTGATCCATTTTTGGCCGAGGTTCCCCTGAGGAAGACACCCTCGTGGCAGTAACAAGCACGAATAGCTTTGTGCTTACGTCCAGATGGAGGGGGGACCACGGCTGGAAGTATGAAGACAGAATTTGGAAAGACTTGGCTTCTTCCTGTTGATTCTAGTGTCAGAATAAATCTATGCAAGTAAAAACATTTTTAAAAAGCAGCTAAGAGCTGATAATGCTTTATAATGTACCTACTGGTCTTTTCCTATTTGTATATGGATGTATCTTTCCCTCAGCCTCATGTTTTAGACCAGAAATGACCAATGATGGCAGCTGAAGGAAATCTAATCACACAATTACATAATTATATTTTCTATAGGACAGCTTCCAGTTAATTTTGTAGATTATCCTTGGTATGTAAACCAGACTGACCTGACTTCCAGACAGACTCTGGTTTTCTGTTTCAGCGTATGGAATTATTCTTAAATTCTAGGATTAAAAAACAAACAAACCCACAGATCTTTCTGGGTTCAAAATAGCCTCATGGAGACAACTACCGACATTTTATTTGCTCCTATGTTCCTTGTTATTAGAAGGTCAGGGTTGAGTAGCATGTGTTTTCAGAGAAGGGAGAAGGAAGTCCTCAATTTTTGACAATTTTGTATTTTTCCAATCAACACCCAGAACTGTGTGTCTTAATGTTTCACACACCCTGGCCTGAGACAGTGCCGTGTCAGACGCCAACACACTTCCCAAGAACATCTGCTCTTTTCAGAGTGCCACAGCACAGGTGGACACCCTCGTCCTGGAGGGACGTATGTGGCCCCAGAGGAGGAGTGCCCACATGCAAGACCAACCTTTACCTGGACTCTGCCACTTCTGGACTGTGTGGCCCTAGCGTGCACTAGGAGCATCACTGTCCTTCACTGTACAGTGGGGAGAAAACCACTGTCCCTTTCCCAGGACGGTAAACATCGAGTGCACAGAGCAGAGGGCCTGGCCTGGAGCAGCCCCCCATCAATCTAGCCCAGAGCTCAGGGCCCCAGTACCAAGTGAGCACCACCGAGCCTTCATCGCATGGCCGAGTGCTGTGCTTGCAGTTAACAGGGAGAGGAACAGTGGCTGGTTTTGAAACCCATAAAAGTCACAGGGTTAAAAATTCTTCACCTTGGGGCAATGGGGTGGCTCAGTGAGTTAAGGGTCTGACTCTTGGTTTCAGCCCGTGTTAGGCTCTGCAATGGCAGGGTGGACCCTGCTTGGAATTCTCTTTCTCTCTCTCTCTCTCTGCTCCTCCCTGACTCGACTTGCACCGTTTCTGTGTCTCTCAAAATAAATAGACTTAAAAACACACTTCAAAAATTCTTGACCTTAGGCTACAATATGTCCAGATGTTTTTTCCCCATGTGCTTCTCAAAGCAGAGAAGTCTGTGCAGTCAGACTGTGCTGAGGCAGCACGGCCTGCTGCTGGCCACAAGAGCCATGGGTAAGGTGGCTCTCAAAAGCCAGTTGGACACGTGGAAATCACGTTAAGATCAGTCCTTTTTAAGCCAAGAAACCTTGGGGGCGCCTGGGTGGCTCAGTCAGCTAAGCGTCCTACTTGGTTCAGGTCATGATTTCACAGTTCTTGGGTTCGAGTGCTGCGTCGGGCTCTGTGCTGACAGCTCAGAGCCTGGAGCCTGTCTTTGGATTCCTTGTTTCCCTCTCTCTCTGACCCTCCCCTGCTTGCGCTGTCTGTGTCTCTCAAAAATTAAAAACAAAAACAAAAACAAGCCAAGAAACCTGACATACTTGCAGGGGAGAATCCGCACAACATCATTCTGCTTATAGCTCTCAATGCAGACTGCGCAGTGATCAAAGTCTGGGTCTGTTTCCTGCAATGAAAAGCAAAGGCACAAAGTTACATGCTAAGAACTAAAGATGTACCTAAATGGGGGAGATACAATCCCGCTAAGAATTCTCCTGTGGCAACTACGGTAAGCAAGTGATTATAAAATGAAGAGTTATAATCAATTTTACCTGTATTGACCTGAATTATATCTAAACCACTGTACTCTGTTTTTAAACAACGATGTAACAGTTAATACTATTTCTCTTTGTGAAGGGTCTTAGAAGGCAGAAAACCAAGATTCAAGTCCACTATCACCTTGGACCATCCTCTCCCCCCTCCACCCACCGCAGCAGCACTGTTCTGGTCCAAACGGGGGTCGCTACACACCTTCTACCATGTGGATCTTCATCAGAAGGGTCACTGGACCGCATGTCTAAGTACAGGCAGAAGAGACAAGCCCCAAGGACGGAAGCTGGTAGCAGAGTTGGGGTAGAGCATGGTCATGGCCTAATTCAATACTGGGTCTTTATCAAGGGTCGGGAAGAGTCAGCCAGGTGTCTGGTCCTTCTTCCTTCATACTGGGAAATGGATTCCCCTAAGTTTGCATTTCCAGGAGCCCAAGCCAGGAAAGGTGAAACTGTTTGCTGTGTCATGGCCACCTGAACTGAAACTCAGTGGGACGACACTTGGTAGGTCTATGAGGTACAAACTAGGAAGAGGTGTTGTTCTGAATAAGGAAGGACTGTCTGGTGTTAGCCTGAAGGGCACTAGGATAGGTAGGCTACACCAGCGCAGGGGAATTTCAGATTAATGTAGCAGCCGGGCCAAGACAACATTCATAGGGGTGACACTCCTCTGGAGTTAGAGGGCAGCTATTCTGATGCTGCTGTTATTTTCTGCAGTGAAAAATTGGATGTGGTGGTGCCAAGGCAGTGGGAATAAACATGAGTGAAACCCAGAAGGTAGTGAAACTAAGGAGGACGGAGACTCATCTGAAATGATCCTCCCAGAGCCATTTGTTAAAATGGTAGAGCCAGGGGGTGGGGCAGAAAACCGTTTGGGATTTATGTCTTTAAAGATGCACCTTTTTTGTTCTAGATAACTTTGAGTACATCAAATGTCAGGTCTAACACCAAGTTGCTACTTTGTCCTTAGAGAGCAGAAGCGGGCTCCACATAACTGAGACCTGACTGGGGAATTGTGTTCAGTGGCTTTCAGCCACAGCCCTGGTCACTGCCTTTCTCATTCAGTCCCCCTAAGCTAAGGGCTCAACCCTGACACACTGTGTGCTTCCTTTCAACGGTCTAGCCTGCTGTACAGAAAGCGCCTTGTGAAATGACATTCCCTCAAGATGTGGACCTCCAGCTCTCTGTTTAACTGGCAAAGGGCTAAGACACAACAGAGGTGTGGCCAGGTCTCAGGAAGCACAGGAAGAGAATGTTTATTCCTGGCCACTGAGTGTACCGACGGACCCATTAATTAGCGTTCTTCCTGAAAGTATCCTTGGTTATGGCAGAAGAAAGCTCCCTGGAATACCACAGCTGGGCTAACTGTTAAGTAGACCCGGGAAGCTAATAATGGCAGGAAGCCAAAAAGTCCAGGGAAGTCAGAAATTGCATGGAGGACCTCCAAAGGAGAAAGGCTAAGTGTAAAAGTTCAGGGGAAGTTACTTTAAAATAAAGCAGGGTGTATTCCTGGAGAAAAGGAATCACCTAACAAAGGAGACACAGATGATAAGGGTGTCTTGTCTCCCACCAAATCGAAAGCAAAAGTACTTATTATTTTTATAGTGTTAAGGTCATTTCACTACTATACCTTGTCACCCTTTTTTACTGTTCTGGTTGTCAATTTGCTGATGGCTTTTTTGGCAGCATCTCCAAGACGACGCTATGAAAATTAGAAAGAGAAACAGACTTTAAATGCAAGCTCTCTGGATGAGGTTCTCTTTTTATTTTATTTTTTAAGGTTTTATTTATTTTGAGTGTCTGGGGCACCTGGGAGGCTCAGTCAGTTAAGTTTCCGACTTCAGCTCAGGTCATAACCTCACGGTTTGTGGGTTTGAGCCCCACGTCGGGCTCTGTGCTGACAGCTCGGAGCCTGGAGTCTGTTTCAGATTCTGTCTCCCTCTCTCTCTGCCCTTTCCCCGCTTGTGCTCTGTCTCTGTCTCTCAAAAATGAATAAGTGTTAAAAAAAAAAAAAAAAACCTACATATATTTTTGAGAGCGTGCAAGTGGGGCAAGAATTCACAAACCGCGAGATCATGACCTGAGCTGAAGGTGGACACTCAACCGACTGAGCCACCCAGGCACCCCTTTGGATATTCTTGATTTTAAAATAATTAAATGTATAAAGTCCCTATTATCTTACAACATTCTCCATGTCATATCATAGGAAATGGATTCTAAAAAAGCAATTAAAAATTAGAAAAACTGGCGTTTTCCCCACAGATTCAGCTTGTGAATCGAATTACTGAATTATTCTGGTTGAATAATGAAAAAAGCATGTATAGCCAAAAAAACCCCAAGAAACAAAAAAAAAAACCCACACAGGTGTCCTACTCACTACTGCATTCTGTATTTAATAAACCTTTGCAATATTACAGCATTATTGAAATCTACTTCTTGCACAGGTCAGAGCACTACTACTGTTCTAATAGCTTTCCTATTCAGCTCCAAGGATGATTAGATGTATAAGCTGTCTTAGTAAACAAAAGGAACCTCCAATGCCTCAGAAACTGCTTTTCACATTGCCAGGAGTGGCAGAAGAGAGGCAGTCACAGGCTCTCCTTCTATCTTGCCACTACAATGCTCCATGATCTTAGGAAGGTGCGTTTATCTTTCCAGGGTTGGGTTGTCTGAAAGGGTTAAGTCACGGAATCTCAAAGGCTGGATTTATCCAACATTCTGCCAGATGCTAGTAGACACCCAGGACCCAGAGGTGGAAAGACCATGCACTCCTAATCTTGAAAAGTCTACCAAATCGAGGAACAGACCAGTCAAACATTTTAACTGAATGTTGTAAGGCAGGGCATGCCTGGGTGGTGTGGCAGCAAAAGTTGGGGGCACCCTAATGCATGTGGGTGGGACAGTGCAGGGGTGGGGTGTCGGGGAAGGGCTTGAGGACAGGATGCCTGAGCAGAGCCTTGGAACACTAGTGGCAAGGAATTTGATAAGAAAAAGCACAGGGGTAGGAGGGGGGACTCCTAGACAAAGGAACGATCAAATAAAGATAAAGAGGTGTGAAGCACGGGAAGATGATGGAAAATTATCACTCCCTATGACTAGGAGGAGCATATATTTTATTGTACAAATTAGAACGTTTTAATAGTCAGAGGGACAGTAGTAATTACCCGGGGCAGTAGGTACAAATGGGCCACATGGGGACAGGCGGCCACCACACACCAGCAAATCTTGAATTGTGGGAAGAGGCAGATGCTGAGGCTGAAGGAGGTTGGTGGGGCTAGAAGGGAGGACCCTGGATTTTATATCCTGAGGATCACACAAAAAAATTAGAAACATTAAAAATTTAGGGAGAATTAAAAAAATAAACAAAAGGGAATAATTTAATGATAATAATTTTATTACATATCCATCATGTCGCTCCGATGATCAATATTTTACCTGTATTTTTCATCTGTGCCCTCCTCTTTACTGTGCCAGAGGACTTTAAAGCCTATCAAAAGCACAGGATCATCTCCCCCACATCTCCACTCTGCCTGACAGACAGGGGCTTTTGTCTGGTGCCACTGTCTTACCTCACAAAATTAACAGTAACTAATCAACATTATCAAATACTCAGACCCTGCTACAGTTTCCTCAGTTGTTTCCAGGGCATCTTTTTATATAGTTGGCTTGTCTGATGCAGAACACAAAGTCCAAACACTGCATCTGGCTGTTGTTCCTCTGTCATACAGATACACGTATCTTTAGGCTTATGGGAACAGAATGGACTTAAGCTGCATGTTTAAAATGAGCCATCTGAGGTTTAGACATGGCCCTTGAAACCATCACAGCCATCAAGACAGTATCCCTCAACCCCCGTTTCCTTGTGCCTCTTCCTAATCCCTTCTTCCTGCCACCATTCCGCCCATCCACTTTCTGCTTTGTTCAGTTTACACAAACACATGACAGTATTATAGCATATATTATTCTGCATGCAGTTTCTTTTACTCAGTATAATTATTTTAAGATTAATCTGTGATGTTTAGGCGTGGCTCAGTCAGTTAAGTGTCCTACTCTTGCTTTTGGCTCAGGTCCTGAACTCACGGTTCATGTGTTCAAGCCCCACATCGGGCCTGTGCTGACAGGCAGAGCCGGCTTGGGATTCTCTCCCCACACCCCAGCCCCTCCCCGACTTGTTTGCATGTGCTCGCAATCTCTCAAAAATAAATAACAAAAAAATTAATGCATATTGTTGCATGTATCACTAGTTCACTGCTTTCTTAGGCTACGCACAGATTACACCACCACGTATTTATCTTTTCACCTGCTGATGGAAGTTTTGTATTGTTTCAATGAACAAAACCGAAACCACCTTCTTTACTTGTACAAATCTTTGTAAAGACATGTGCTTTCTTTTCTCTGGGGTAAATACTTATAAAGAAGGGAAGACCAGCTAGTATGGTGGGTATGTTTGGCTTTTCAAGAGGCTGCCAAAGTGTTTGCCAATGCGAGTGGACCACTTTATGTTTCCACAAGTTGTAGATGAAGATCCCGGTCCTCTGCATCCTTACCAACACTCACTATGGTCGGTCTTTTTCATCTGACTGTAATTACCCTAAGAGGTGGGTCATGGTTACCTCACTGTGGTTTAAATTTGCATTTCCCTTAATGCCTAATGGCGGTGAGCATCTTGTCAGGTACTTCTTTGCCATGTGCATTATCTTCTCTGGTGAAGAAGATTCTCTGAATCTTTTGCCCATTTTCTACTGAGTTGTTCTCTTATTATTGACTTGAGAGAATATTTTACATATTCTAGACAAAATTCCTTTTCCATATATCTTCTCTCTGCAGCATAAAGTTTTATTTTTTTTTACTGTTTATTTTTTTGTTATATTTATTTCTGAGAGAGAGAGAGAGAGAGAGAGAGAGAGAGAGAGAGAGGACTGAGGGAGCACATGCATGCGCAGAGGAGGGTCAGAGGGAGAGGGAGACACAGAATCTGAAACAGGCTCCAGGCTCTGAGCTAGCTGTCAGCACAGAGCCCGATGCGGGGCTCGAACCCATGAACCGTGAGATCATGACCTGAGCCGAAGTTGGACCTCAACCTCTGACTGAGCCACCCAGGTGGCCCTAAATGTTTATTTCTGAGAGATAGAGAGACAGAATGTGAGCAGGGGAAGGGCAGAGACAGGGAGGCACAGAACCGGAGGCAGGGTCCAGGCTCCCCTGTAGCAGAAGTTTTTAATTTTGATGGTCAGTTTATCAATTTTTCATTTGTGGATTGTACTCTGGTGTCCTATCTAAGTAATTTTTGTCTATCCCAAGGTTATAAGACTTTCCCTTATTTTCTTTTCCAGAAGTTTTATTGTTTTAGGTTTTGTATGTAGGCCTCTGATCCATATTGAGTTAATTTTGTATGTGGTGTGAAGTACTGATCATGGTTTGTGGGTTTTTTTTGCATATGATAGCCAGTTCTTCCAGCGCTAATTGCTGAAAAGGCTGCTCTGCCTCCACTGAATTGCCTTTGTACATCTGGCAAAAACCACCTGCCCATAAGTGTGTGGGACTGTGTCTGAACACTATTTTGTATCAGTAAGCAAATATCACAGTCATTAATTTCCTGTGCTTTGTAAAAACAAATTTGAAATCAGGTGGTATTACACCTCCAACTTCTTTTCCTTTCTTTTCCAACTTCCTTTTGGCTGTTCTTGATCCAGGCACTCCCATAAGAACTTTAAGTTAAGCTTGTCAATTTCTATAAAAAAAAGTTATCTGGGATTTACATTATGATTGATTGCACTGAATGCATAGATCAATTCGGAAAGAAGTGACATCTTAATAGTATTGAGCCTTCCCTTGAACAATGTATCTGTCTCCATCTATTTAGTTCTTATTTAATTTCTCTCAGCAATATTTTATAGTATTCCCTGTACAGGTTCTACACATCTTTTGCCAGATCTCTAATAATTTCCTGTTGGTTCTATGTTCTGTTTAGTGCTAATGAAAACGGTACTTAATTCTCATTTATTACTTGTAGAGAAATAAAGTTGATTTATATATATATGTGTGTGTATATATATATATATATCTCAACCTTGCTAACATCCATTTATTAGTTCCAGCAGCCTTTTTACAGACTCCCTCAAATTTTTTACATAGACACTAATGTCCTTTGTAAATGAAGATGGCTTTTCTTACTCATTTCTAATACGGGTATCTTTTATTTCTTTTCTTTACTCCTTGTTATGCTGGTTAGAACTTCTGGTACAATGTGGAAATAAAAGTCATCCGAGCACAAATCCTTCCGTTGTAGCTAATCTTAAAGAGAAGTATTTAGTCTTTCACCATTTAGTATGATGGTATAGCTGCTAGTTTTCTACGGACACCCCCTCACCAGTTTAAAAAGTTACCTTTAATGCCTTGTTTGCAAAAAGTTTTAAAATTGGGAAGCAATGTTGAATTCCGGCAAATGTATTTTCCTCCATCTACTGAGACATGTGGTTTTCTTTTCTGTTTGTTAAAATGATAAATTACATTGGTTAATTTCTTAATGTTAAAACAGCCTTGCATTCTTGGAATCAATACCACCTGGTCATGATGAATTATCCTGTTTACCCCATTGTTGGGTATGATTTGCTAAAATTTCTTTAGAATTTCTACATTTTTGTTCAAGAGGGATACTGGTCTGTAGTTTTCTCTTTTGTAATGTTTTTATCTAGTTTTGGTATCAGGAAGATGCTGGCAATATTTATAACAGGGAAGTATTCCTGCCTTTTCAATTTTCTAGAGTTTGTATATTTCTTCTTTAAGTGTTTGACAGAAATCACCAGAAACCATCTGCTTAGAATTTTTTGTTTCTGTTTTTTTCAAGGCTTTAAACTACAAATGCACTTTTCCTGATGGTAAAGGGCTATTTATCTTTTCATCTTGCATGTGCTTTGGGCATTAGTATCTTTCATGGAATTTGTCCATTTCATGTAAGTTGTGAAATTTGTTGCCATAGAATTATTCATAATATTCACTGATTATCCTTATAATCTGTAGTGATGTCATTGCTCTCATTTTTGTTATTGCTAATTTGGGCCTTCTCTTTTCCTCCTGATCAGTTTGGCCAGAGGCTTATCAATTTCACTGATTTTTCTCTTAGAGCTATTATTTTCTGTTTTCTAATTCACTGACTGCTGTTCTGATCTTTTATTATTTCCTTTCTTCTGCTTACTTTGGATTTAATTTGCTCCTTTCCCTCCAGTTTTTCTTTTTTAAAAAATTTTTAAAGTTTATTTATTTTGAGAGAGACAGAGACAGCACGAGTTGGGGAGGGGCAGAGAGAGAGGAGACAGAGAATCCCAAGCAAGCCCCATGCTGCCAGTGCAGAGCTCAACGTGGGGCTTAAACTCACGAAACTGTGATCATGACATGAGCTGAAACCAAGATGCTTAAATGACTGAGCCACACAGGTGCCCTGCCCCAGTTTCTTAAGGCATCAGTGAAGAGTATTAATGTCAGAACTTTCATCTTTTCTAATGTAAGGCACAGCTTTAGTGGAACTTCCAAAATTTTGATACTCTGCGTTTTCATTTCATTCAGTTCAAATGATTCTCTCATTTCCCTTTTATCTTTATCTTATGGGTTATTTAAAAGTAAGTTAGTTTCTACATACTTGAGAGTTTTTCAAAGACTTTTCTGTTATCGATGTCTCCATTTAATTCCAAGTGGTTGGAGAGCATATTTTGTAGGATTCGAATCCTATTAAATCTATCAAGACTTGTTTTATGTACATGTCAAAAGAATGTGTATTCTGCTTTTGTTGGGTGGAGCATGCTTTACATGTCAATCAGGCCAAATTAATTGATTATGTTTGTTTAAATCTTTTATATGTTTACTGATTTTCTGTCCACTTGTTCTTTCAATTATTGAGAGAGGGGTGCTGAAATCTCAGACTATAACTTCAGGTCTGTCTACTTCTCACTGCGGCATCCCATTAGTTTTCACTTCATGTTATTCTGAAGCTTTCTTAGTAGGAGCACCAGTGTTTGGGGGCCATGTCTCCTTACCAATTGACCGATTTATGATTAAGAAGCAACTTTTATCCCTGGCAGTAGCTTTGCTCTAAAATCATCTGATACTAATCTACTTTATCTTGATCTGTGATCTGTGTTTTTCATTCTTTTGACCTATTTGTATTTTTATATTGAAGGAGGTTACTTGTAGGCATCATAAGGTTGAGTCTTACTTTTTTATCCAATCTGCTAATCTCTGCTTTTAACGGAGGTGTTTAGATCATATACGTTTAATGTGATTATTGATATGCTTATGATTAAATCCATCATCTTGGTATTTCTTTTGTCCCATGTGTTCTTTATTCCTTTTTTCCATCTTTTTTTTGGATTGAATATACTTTTCTTTGTGTTAAAATATATATAACATAGGAGTGCCAGGGGTGCCTGGGTGGCTTAGTCGGTTAAGCGTCCAACTTTCGCTTAGGTCATGATCTCGCAGTTCGTGGGTTCGAGCCCCGCGTCGGGCTCTGTGCTGANGCATAAATATATCACCTGTTAAGTGTACAGCTCCGTGGTACTAAATACATTTACAGTGCTGTGCAGCCACCACCACCACCCACTCCCATTAACTCTTGTGAATCTGAAACTCTACAACCATTACATAACTCCATGTTCTCTACTCTCCCTCAGCCATCGTAACCACCACTAAACTTTCTGTCTTTATAATTTTGACTACTCTAAGTACCTCGTATTAGTGGAGCCATATAGTATTTGTCTTTCTGTGACTCGAGTTTGTTTCACTTAGCCTTATGTCTTCAAGGTTCACCCATGTTGTAGCATACACAGAATTTTCTTCCTTTTTAATGCTAATGATACTCTCTGTTGTATGCATTTATCACATTTTGCTTATCCATTCATCTATCAACGGACATTTGGGTTGCTTCCATGTTTTAACTATTATGAAGAATTCTGCTATAAATATGGGTGTACAAATATCTCTTTCAGACTCTGCTTTCATTTCTTTTGAGTATACCCAGGAATAGAATGCTGGATCATGTGGTAATTCTTTTAATTTTTTAAGGAACCTCCACACTTCTTTCCACAGTGCTTGTACCATTTTACATTCCCATCAATAGTGCATAAGAGCTCGAATTTCTCCATATCCTCACCAACATGTTTTCTATTTTGTTTGTTTGTTTTTAAAGCAGGCTCCATGCTGGGTGTGGAGCCCAACATGGGGCTTGAACTTATGACCCTGAGATCAAGAACTTGAGCTGAGTTCAAGAGATGGATGCTTAACTGACTGAGCCACGTAGGCACTCCATGTTTGTTTTTTTCCTTAAGTTTTTATTTAAATTTATTAACTACAGTGTAATATTAGTTTTGTGTGTACAATTTAGTGATTCAATACTTACATATGACCCTTAGTGCCATCACAAGTGCACTCCTTAATCCCCCAGCCTATTTAACTCATTCCCCTGCCTACTTCCCCTCTGGTAAACTATCAGTTTGTTCTCTACAGTTAAGAGTCTTTCTTGTTTTCTGATTTTTTTAATGGTAAACATCATAATGGATATGAGGTGGTACCTCACTGTGATTTTGATTTTCATTTCCGTAATGATCAGTGATGTGGAGCATCTTTCCATGTGCTAATTTCCATGGCCATTCGTAGATCTCTGAAGAAATGGATCTTTGTGTCCTCTGCCTGTGTTTTTAATTGAGTTGTTTACCTGCTGAGTTGTAGGAATTCTTTATATATTCTGGTGATTAATCCCTACCCAGAGATAAGATTTGCAAATATTTTCTCCCATTCTGTGAGTTGACTTTACATTCTGTTGATTGTATCCCTTGATGCACAGAAGTTTTTAATTTTGATGTTGCGCAATTTACATATTTTTTTTCAAAAAGGTTACTTGTGCTATAGGTGTCATATCCAAGAAATCACTGCCAAATCCAATGTTATAAAGCCTTCTCCCTGTTTCATTCTAAGAGTTGCAGTTTTAGCTCTTATGTGGGAGTCTTTGATCCATCCTAAGTTAATTTTTGCATATAGTGTAAGGTAAGGGTCCAGTTTTATTTTTTGGCATGTGGATATCCAGTTTCCCCAGAACCATCCATGAAAGACTGGACTTTGCCCACTGAATGAATGGTTGTGGCACCCTTGTTGAAAATCATTTACCACATATAGGAGGGTTTATTTCTGGGCTCTCTATCCTATTTCGTTGGTTAGTTTGTCTATCTTTATGCTAATGCCACACTGTTTCCGATTATTGTAGCTTTGTAGTAAGTTACTAAATCAAGAAATACGAGACTTCCAACTTAATTCTTCTTCTTCAAGATTATTTTGACTGTGCAGCTTAGAGAATAAAACCACCATTTAATGATGTGGGGAAGATGCAGGAAGAGCAGAGTAGGAAGAATTCAGTTTGGGATGTATGATGTTTGAGGTCAAGCATAACGAGCACTAAGAACGGACTACTAGAGAGGGCAAATTACAGTGGCCTTGACGAGAGTTATTCAGTGGAAAGAGAGAAGATAAGACTGACTGGAGTGGCCTTTAACTGGGACAAGGTGGCAGGAGCAGGGTCACTTAAAAATTTTTTTTTAACATTTATTTATTTTTGAGAGACAGAACATTAGCAGGGGAGGGGCAGAGAGAGAGGGAGACACAGAATCTGAAGCAGGCTCCAGGCTCTGAGCTGTTTGTCAGCACAGAGCCTGACATGGGGCTCAAACCCACAAACCATGAAATCATGACCTGAGCTGAAGTTGGATCCTCAATCAACTGAGGCACCCCAGGGTTACTTTTAAATCTCACCAAATTTCCTCAGGAAAAGGCCCAGACCAACTTTAAGAGTGAAAGTTTTGTTTTCCACAAAAGCAGGTGGAAGGGTATCTCACAGACCACAGACTACAAGTAGGTGGGGCCAGACCACCAACTGTAGCATTATTCTAACCGGATGTAGAGCCAGCAGCTGTGCTGAGGCAGTAAAGGGAAGAGAAAAGGGGTTCTGACAGTCTAAGAGCTACGGAACCCCGAAATCACTGCAAAACACCTCCCCACACCTCCGAGAGACTACTCACTGGACAGAAGCCTTGGCAAGTCACTCGGGGATACACTCAGGGACATGGGGAGACCTCGCAGGCTCCTGGTTTACAGAGAAGCAAACAAAACCTAACACGAGAATGCACTACAGGCTGAGGGGAGATCAGATCACCCAGGGCAGCCCACTCCCCTGAGATGTGAAACACCAACCACATCTCCCAAGAGGAGAGAGCCCTCCCTGAGGAAAACCAGACCTGGGACTGAGGAGTGCAGAAACCCGGGGGTGAAACAGAGAGAAGCTTCTGATACTAGAGGAGATGGGTCAGGAAGTCCTGAGGAGAGGGGGCTCCCCTGAGAGGTCGGCAGAAGATGTACCCCAACTGCTCAGTGCAGAAAGCTACCCCAACCCACATCTCCCCGACATGTATGACATCCTCCTCAATGTACAGAGCAATCTATATCATTTAATCACAAGAAATAGAAGATTATGATCACATCTCATAAAAAGGTATCACAGGGGAAAAAATGAACGTTTGCCTTCAACAGACAATGAAAAGCACAATGTTTTGTTGTTGAGCTGTAGGAATTCTTTATATTCTGATATATGCCTATCATGAGGTATGTAATTGGCAACAATTACCTTTTAAAGAAACTTAAAATTAAGAAAAACATCAGGTACTTATGCACTTAATAAATACATTTCTGGCTTTCTTCCTTGCTTCTATGTACTTTCATATAACCACTGATGCCATCTTCCTTCTGCCTGAAGGAACTATTTATTTGAAATGTGTATTTACTTTCAGAGAGAGAGCATGAGCGAGGGATGGTGGTGGTGGAAAGGACAGAGGATCTGAGCGGGCTCCGTGATGATAGCAAAGAGCCTGATAAGGGGCTCAAACTCACAAACCATGAGTCTGGCTCGTGACCTGAGCCAAAGTTGGACCCTTACCCTACTGAGCCACCAGGTGCATCCAAAGGACCTTTTAAAAACATTTCTTGTAGTGTAGGTCTGTTGGAGATTGAAGGACCTTTTAAAAACATTTCTTGTAGTGTAGGTCTGTTGGAGATTGAAGGACCTTTTAAAAACATTTCTTGTAGTGTAGGTCTGTTGGAGATTGAAGGACCTTTTAAAAACATTTCTTGTAGTGTAGGTCTGTTGGAGATTAATTCTTTCAGCTTTGTATATGTGAACTTCACCTTCATTTCTGACAGATGTCTGGGGTACACATAAAATTAAAGACACTGCTTCCCTGTTTTCTCTCTTGTATGGTTTCCAGTGAGACAACTGTTATTATCCTTATCTTTCTTTGTATGTTTTGTCTGACAGCTCTTTCTTAGCTCATTTTCTCGGGGAACCCAATTACATGTATACTGGGCTGCTGGAAACTGTCCCACATTTCACTGGGGTCTTCTCTTTGGTGGGGGGTAATTCTCTCACTCTTTCTCTCTCTCTCTCTGCATTTCATTGGGTAGCTTCTATTGCTATGCCTTTAGTTCACTAATCTTTTCTTCCATAATATGCAATCTGCCTGCCATGCCATTAATCCCAGTTTATTTTTCATTTCAGGTATTATAATTTTCATCTCTACAATTTTGATTTGGGCATTTTTTTGGGGGGTGGGTAATTACCTTACATGTCTTCACTTAATTATATGAATACAGGTGTGGCAGGCAGAGTTCTGAGTCCCCCAAAGATGTACAGATCTTCAGCCCTGGAACCTATGAATATGTTCTGTTACATGGCAAGGGACAATTTAGATTGCTCAACAGCTGACTCTAAAACAGGGAGCCTGAGGGGCACCTGGGCGGCTCAGTCGGTTATGTGTCGGACTTCGGCCCAGGTCATGATCTCATGGTTCATGAGTTTGAGCCCTGTGTTGGGCTCTGTGCTGACAGCTCAGAGCCTGGAGCCTGCTTTGGATTCTGCGTCTCCCTCCCTCTGCCCCTCCTCTGCTTAGTCTCCATCTCTCTCTCAAATAAATAAATAAACAAATAAATATAAACATGATTTCATTTGTGTTTGCTGTTGTCTTTTTCCTTCCTAACTGTTTCAGGCAGGAGGGTAAACCAAGTTCATTATCTGATTCTATTTTGACCCAAAGCATAAGTCTCCACCATACCTTTTTTTTAAAATGCCATTTTAAAATGGCAAAACTGGGTTATTTGTCTAATAGAATGTCCCACATTCTAAATTTGGCTGGTTGCTTCTTCCTGGTGTCACTCCGCTTGGTCCATTTCTTATGAAACAGTAGTCAGATTTAGGTTCAACTGCTGTGGCGAGAGTATGTCCTGGGCAGTGCTGTGTACTTCCCAACATACCCCCAGGTGAGGACGTAGGGTTAGGCTTCCCGTCTCTCACTGGCATCAAGCACGATCAGTGGTGTCAGGCTCTGTTAGCTCAAAAAAGCTCCCTAAGTCTTTTGGCTGATTTTATAGCATCTACTGAGGATCACTGCCTCAGGCTGTCATTTCACCTAGGGTTACAAAATGGTGATTCTCTAATGCATCGATTAGTTGGCGTTCTTCTATAAGGAACTTCCCCTCATCAACTAGTTGGTTACTATGTGATAATATAATGTACAGAAGACACAGATGAATCCTTTTTACAACCTGATTTTCAGAATAGCAAGTTGGTTCTCTAACAGTCTCCAGCTTCCATCAACTGCTATATTTTATTCCCTGGTGCTTCCGTCTCACTGTTGAATATGGAGAGTTCCTTTGAGAAGGACCTAGGAGTACTCCACCTAGTAAAAAGCCACCTGAGTAGTCTTTAATAGCTTCCTTGTTTTCTGGCACAACATTCATCTTGTACACTTGCTGCCATTTCTCTAAGGATTCCTGGTTCCTTTGAGTGGGAAATGGCATTTAAAGGGACTTTTAGAGATGTCTGGCTAGCTCAGTAGGAAGAGTGCGTGACTTATGATCTTGGGGTTGGGAGTTTGAACCCCATGTTGGGTATAGAGATTACTTACAAATAAAATCTTAAGAAAAAAAAAAAGAAGAACTCTAGAGCAGCCTGGGGATAGAATGGAATGGGACAGAGGTTCATTATTTTATTAAGGATGTAAAATGTTTAATTTTCTTTTTTATTCTCTTTTTAAATATTTATTTACTTTTTTAGAGAGTGCAAGGAGGGGAGGGATAGAGAGAGGGGAACTGAGTATCTGAAGCAGGCTCTGTGCTGACAGGCTGACCGCAGTGAGCCTGATGTGGGGCTCAAACACATGAACTGTGAGATCATGACCTGAGCCAAGGTCAGACACTCAACAGACTGAGCCCCTAAAATGGTCAATTTTCTTCCTTTTAAAAATTTTTTACTTTTGAGAGAGAGAGAGAGAGAGGGAGAGAGAGACAGAGAGAAAAAATGAATGAATGAGTGGGGGAGGGGCAGGGAGCGGGAGACACAGAATCTGAAGCAGACTCCAGGCTCTAAGCTGTCAACCCAGAGCCCAACACGTGGCTCAAACTCATGAACCTCGAGATCATGATCTGAGCTGATGTCAGACATTTAGCCAAGTGAGCCACCCAGGCACTCCACAAAACGGTTAATTTTCTAATTCTGTCATTCCTTCTATATTTACTAATTGAAATTTTTCTATAAACAGGGGTATTCATTGCTACTGGGTTGTCATTACCATGGACAGAGGAGCTCTGTATTTTTCAGAAAAAGGAAAATAAACCAGGATGGAGTTCACACTATTTTCTATTTTTAATTAAAAAATGAGCTTTCTGTGTCATCATTTAATGTCTTTATTTTTAATATTTTCTTATTCTGAAAATCTTGGGTTCCTAATATTATTAACATAATTACTTATTTGCTTTATCCTGCAATATATATATAATAATTTCAAATAACAATCAATACCATTAACAGTAAGATTATTAAATGCAGCTTTTTTTTTTAATCCTCAGACTATATTCCAACTGACACGGACTGTCCAAAAACAGTCCCCTGGAGTCCTTTCTCCATGTGGGTATGTCACTGTCTTGAAATATATTTAGCTTCATTTGTTCCCTTTTCAATTTTGATAATTTTGTCTTTTCTTCAAATTATTTGAAACAGTCACATGGTTCCAGAGTTAAAACTATAAAACCAGGTACAGGAAAGTCTCACTTTCATCCCTAGTTCTTCCATCTTGCTCCTTTTCCCCTAACTTAAGAGCTCTTTAGGATAATTCTGATTTATCCTCATATTTCCTTTCAGAAATAAAAGGAAACGCGTATGCGTGTATGTACATACGTGATACGCATATCCATTTATATGGATGTATTTTCACGGTCCCCTCTTTCTTACCATCAGCCGGTACACTAAAGTTGTTCTATACCAAGAGGTCACTCCAGAGGCAGCAAACCTCGATCATCAATGCCCTTCTCTTCTAGAGCTACCTATGACTGAGGGGCATTCCGAGTATTTCACAGCAGAGAGTTCTAGTTTATTCAAGCAGACTCCTACTGATGGAAATTTGGGTGGTTCATCTTTTGATATTATAAAGAACAGCAAGATGGATAGTACTGTATAGATGTCTTTTTTCAATTTTGTAAGGCTACACTGCTACAAGTGAGGTTGCTAAGACAACTAGTAAGCACTATGATATGCACTTCTGCTGGATATTATGAAGTCCGACCCCCTCACCCGCCTGGAACTGTACCATTCTGCACTATCATCGTCAGTGTATGAGAATGCTGGTTTTCCCACCACCTGGTCAAGGGAGAACATGGTCAAATCCTAGAATTTTTTTTCCCCAAATTTAAGCACTGTTTGCACTTTTATAAGTGAACTATCCTTTTTTTTTTGGCCCATTTTTTCCTATCAGGATTTCAGTTGTCTTTAAAAAAAATTTTTTTTTAAATGTTTACTTACTTTTGAGAGAAAGAGACAGATCGGGGTGGAGGGGTGGCCAGAGAGAGAGGTGGAGACATAGAATCCAAAGTAGGCGCTGAACTGTCAGCACAGAGCCCGATGTGGAACTTAAACCCATGAACTATGAGATCATGACAGGAGCCCAAGTGGGCCTCTTAACCAGCTGAGCCATCCAGGCGCCCCTTCAGTCTTCTCTATATATCAGGGCTGCTAGCCCTTTGTAATATGTCACAAATGTCTCATTTTAGTTTGTCATACATTTGTGTTTCCTTTAAAATTTTTTTCCTTAAAAAAATTGAAACATATAGCCAAATTTATCATTTTTATTCTTACTCTACTGTATTCTGAACCATAATCCAAAGTTTTCCAAGTTCCCTATCATAAAAGAAAATTTAGCCCACATTTTCTTCTAATCTTTGTAGTTTTATTGTTTATAATTAAATTTCTGATTCATCGGAAATTTATCCTGGTGTACAATTTAAGGAACAGATCTAATTTTGTCTTTCCAGTTGCCCCACAACCATTTATTAAAAATGTTCATCCTTCCCCACTCATTTGAGATGATGCTATTTATTGTATACTGTGCTTAAATTTCTACTTGCAGTTGTGTTTATTTTTGGGTTTTGCATTTTGCTCTATTGATGTGTTTATTCATGGGCTAACTTTTAACTTTTTTTTTTTAAGTAGGTTTCACACCAGAGCAGAGCCTGACGCAGCTCTTGTACTTGCAACCCTGAGACCAAGACCTGAGCTGAGATCAAGAGTTAGACGTTTAACCAACTGAGGCATCCAGAATGTGTCCCTTAACATTCTTCTAAAAAAGAGGCTTAATATGTATTATAAAACTTGGTGTGGCTAGCCACCCATCACTGCTCTTCTGTTTTGTTTTTTTTTTCTGGTTATCCTTAATTACTACTTCTTCCACATGATTTTTATAATTACCTTATATCTAATCCCAGAAAAATATATGAAGGTAATTTTATTTAGATGAAGTTAAATGCATGAAAGAACTTGGGGAGAACTGACAGCTTCACTGTACTGAATGTTTATTTTCAACAGGAACAAGGTATGTCAGGAGCATTTTGCAGTTTTCCTTGTATGGGTTTTACACGGTACTTGTTGGTTAAGATCATACTAGGATTGAGCCACCCACCTACCCATCCAACCATAAACGTTGCCTGCCATCCCATTATATCTTTTGATTTTTCTTCTGTATGTGAATTTTATATCCTGCTCCTTTACTAGGTCATTCCCCTGTAGGGTTCCACTGATCCTTTTGGGATTTTCAGACAGACATTCCTATCAACTGAAAACAGACCTACTTCTCCAAGTCTAATTCATTGTACTGCTTTTCCTTATCGAACTGCTTGGGCCAATACCTGCAGCATGACTTTAAATAGGGCAGCTCTGCTCTGTCCTGGCTTGAATGGAAACGTCTTCACATTTACCTGGTAAGTAAGATGCGGGCTTCCAGGCTGAATGTGTGTGCACCTGGGCGCTACTGACGCCTTGGGGCTGAGCTGTCCCATCGTCCCCTGTGCTCTCTGAAGCTCCTCAACAGGCTTCCAGTGTTTGTGTGGGTTGTTCACAAATCACAGCTGTGCTTTCACCAGCGGTTCTCAGATATGTCTGCTGGGGTTTGCGCCTCAGCGCGGAGCCCTCTTGCAGTGATTTCTGAATCTTAGGACCATCAGAACTACCCCCTTTCTTCCCTGGCTATCTCCTTTGGAGTTACAGTGCAGGTGCTGTTGCCGCCGGCCATCTGGCCGAGGCACTCCTTTCTCTGGAGTTCCTGGAGGTACCTGTGGCCTGGTAGCATCAAAGATGCTGTCTGAGGATTTTCCTTTTGTTACCCAGCCTGCTCTCTGTTTATTTCTTTAAAAAGGCTTTTAGGGAAATTAAAAAGAAATACCCTACTGCTTTCATCTTGCTCTGATCAGAATTCTGCTGAAGAATTTTAAACAAGAGTTCCCTGATGAGATCTGGGTTTTGGAGAATTCAGGCCTGGCCTCCTGAGAAGGTCTGTGACACAGAGAAGACTAGAGGCACTGACACCCGGTACGATCTAGGGCTTCAGAGAGTTAAGAAGGGCCTGAATCAGGCCAGTGGGTGCAGGAAAAGAGGAGAGGACAGAATCTA
Organism: Crocuta crocuta; assembly: GCF_008692635.1. Lineage (NCBI taxonomy): Eukaryota > Metazoa > Chordata > Mammalia > Carnivora > Hyaenidae > Crocuta > Crocuta crocuta. The sequence goes on from NW_027533170.1 coordinate 8,950,479, forward strand.
GAGAGATTTAGAAGGTAAAACTGGCAGAACCTAATGACTGACTGACTGACGTGTGGGGAGGGGGGATGGGACATGAAAAACAATGGTGAGTCAAAGGTGGCTGGCCCAGCTTTCTAGCTGTGGGAATGGCGCCCCATTAGGGAATTCCAGAAAAAGAGGAGCCAGTGCTGGCAGAAGAAGGGGCACGGCCTTCATCAAGCTAACAATGCACACGGGGTAACTAATGAGAGAGTGCCCACTTCTGAACTTCCAAAATCTCCTGTGGCAAAAGGGAAAAAAAAACATCTTTTCTCTGTATTCGATATTAACGTCAAATACCTTCACTGTAATACTTTCCATAGGACTTGGCTTGTTACTACATTCTTCTCGACCCCTTCTTCCTTCAGCATTTCCAACCAGTCCGTGACAAGTATGCTTCAGCTATGGTTTTGGTCTTTTACCTGAATCTGTCTAAAACCCATTTCTGTCTTTCCTCTTGGTTTTTTTTTTTTTTAATATTTTTATTTATTTCTAGGAGAGAGAGAGAGACAGCGTGAGCAGGGGAGGGTCAGAGAGAGAGGGAGACACAGACTCTGAAACAGGCTCCAGGCTCTGAGCTGGCAGGCAGCACAGAGCCCGATGCGGGGCTCGAACCCACGAACCGCGAGATCATGACCTAAGCGAAAGTCGGACGCTCAACCGACTAAGCCACCCAGGCGCCCCTTCCCTCTTGGTTTTAATACTATTTGTGTTCTGCTGACTCAAAACTTAAGACGAAGCACAAATCCCCTTCATAAAGATAATTTTTTATTAAATTCCCTCACCTATACCTGACCACCATGCCATTAAGTCACTGTTTTTCCAGGTGTGATCTGTGGGGCAAGTGCTTTAAATCTACCTTGTGTGCTTAATAATAATAATAATATGAAATAATGATGATATTTACAGTAACTAAGACTTATTCAGTACATACCACATGCTAGGTACTGTTATATATAATAACCCTTTCACACATACCGACTTGTGTAATCCTCATCGTTACTGTAACAGAAAGGAACTGCATTATCTCCATTTCACAGAGGAGGAAATTGAGGTGTGGAGAGATTAAAGCTGGTAAGTAGGTCCTATCTAGACTTCCTGAATCAGCCTATGGGAGAGATGTCTTGGGAATTTGCATTTTTAAAATGGTCCCCTCCCCACCAAAAAACAACAAAAAGTGCCATCAGATGATTCTGTGGATGTGGCGTATCCACAGGTTTTACACTGGTAGGAAACAACTCATTCTGGGGCACCTGGGTAGCCTAGTCGGTTAAGCTTCTAACTCTTGATTTCGGCTCAGGTCACGATCTCACTGTTCGTGGGTTTGAGCCTCGTGTTGGGCTCTGTGCTGACCGCATGGAGCCTGCCTAGGATTTTCCCTCTCTATGCCCCTCCCCTGCTTGTGCTCTCTAAAAATAAATCAAGAAAACTTAAAAACAAAAAAAAACAAAAAACAAAAAAAAACCCCAAACAAACTCATCCTGCTTCCTCAAACAGGAATAATTCGTTTGAGGCCAGCTGGCCCATAGCTATCGAGGACAGGTCTGTGTCATGAGACTCAGCTCAGGTTTTCTTTTCAGCCTTCAGGACTCTCCCACAGACACAGAGCTCGGTGTACACCAGCAGGCAGCAGGGCTCTCTCTGGACACTGCCCAGCTGCTGTGAGTGCCGTTTTCCAGGACTGAAGCTACCTGATAGTCTGCAGCCTGTCACTCTCTCATCACGGCCACTTTTTGTCCCTTTTGTCTAACAGAAGTATCCCCATCACCTTTCCAACGTACTATATGTTCTACGTCCTGACCCCTCCCCCCAGCCCACTACATAACCCTGCTTTATTAATATTACTTTCCTTTTCGGTATTTCCACAAGCTCCTTCTCCCTAAGTCTCTCCTGTCAAAAAATATCTTCTACCGCTTCACTGCTAAAAATCATCATTTGATGGCTCCTTACTGCTTAGAGAATAAAGCCTAAATCCTTCAGTGTGAGACTCGAGACCTTCATCTTGTCATGTCAACACATGCGTCCAGGAGTGGCTCACAGGCTCACATCTTCTCCCCACGATTCCTGACGCCATTCAACTCTCCTGTCCCTCCTTTCATCCCTCCGTGGCTCTGTGGAAAATGATCCCTTTGCCTGACTGACCTCCCAGTGTCTCTTTGACGAAGTCTTATTCATCCTTTAAAATTCAGCTCAAATATCAGTACCTCCGCTGCGAAGTACCCTGACTCACCTAGAGTAATATCAGTCTGCCCAAAAAGAGTAACTCACACCACTCAGCAGTGTTCTGATTACACCTGTCTGCCTTCCTTATAAAATGTAACCTCATTCTTTGACTAATCTGGGCATTCACTGAGTCAGTGCAATGTGCTAGGCCCCACGCTAAACCCTGAGGAGGTAGTAACGAAGGTCTCAGGAACACCTTGTTCTCAACAGGATATTCTGTGCTAGAAAAAAAAATCTTAAGCTCTTGATGTACAATGTATAGAAGGCATATACTCTCTATATACAGACAGTGGCATTTGTCCATGTAAATTGACCATAATAGCAGGACATGAGAAAGAAGGTAGAAAGATGATACAGTAATATGTATACACTCAGCTCACACACCTACTTTCCTTCTCCAGTTTTTCTGGAATTATTAATCCTTAATAAACCTAACAGATAAAATTCAGTGCACAATCCAACAATGACAAAAGAAGTTTGTCTCTTTCAACTATATAACCTTTTCCTAGGGGAAAAAAATCTTGACAGTATGCACAATATCCACCCCCCACCCCCCTGGCACCTGCTCAATGTGGAAGGAAGACTCTGAGCCCACCACATTTCCAAGGTCAATTGTGTATAAACTAAGCATCTGCCGTCCTCTGCAGAACATTCGATGTTCTTCCGTACTCTCACCTGTGAGTGTGCTCTCCAATTAGCTACCTCCCAGGAGGAAAACGGGCAAGAAAAGGCTGTTTCATTTCAGTAACCTCGGGATATTTATATAGCCTAAGAATAATGTACACATGTTTTGGCAAGGAGCCTTAACAAGTTTTAAATAACTTTGAAACTATAATTTTCACAGGGAATTTTCATAAAAAGACACTCTAAACTCAGGTTTGGCCTGTGGAATTTTGTTTATATTTGCCCTATTATTCCTCAATAGTAAAATAAAAAATTAGTGTTCTGTTTTGGGAATCAAATTGGACTACTTTAGGATTAAAGGCACAACACTGACCACATAAGTGTGAAAAAGTTTTACATTTCTCCGAAAAACCAGAGGCTCCCTTTCTATATGAACGCACCGAACATCCATCCTCTCGTGTGAACGAATGACCACAGACTTGTTAGAAGGCAACAATCCTCTGAGCCATTTGCACAGAAACACCGTATCCAGATGAGCTGTGACAGTTCTTCAGGAAGTGCAAACCACAGTAATTTAGGAGTAAACTAAAGAGCCAAAGCAGTAGATTCTTTTCGCACATGCAAAATGGTGTCAACTGTGTACATTACATTGTGCTCCGAAGTTATTTACGATCCGTGGCTCTCTTTAGCGGCATAATCTGTCCAAAGCACTGCTTCATGATGACAGTTTGTGGGAGAAAATGGGCCTTGCCTTAAACTCACTGTTTTTCCTTTGCTAATACTTCTGCTTCTTGTTTAAAACAGCCAAAGGTTTCAACCAGTTGGGCTGCTGCCACCTTCTTATTAAACTTTAATAAGCTAAGCTTTTTAAGCCACATAAAAATTTCATCAAGCGTTTCTCAACCTCAGAAAAAACGGAAGGAGGAAAAAAGGTCAGAACATCACTTTCCGCCACTTCTCCATCTGGAGAAGGCTTTGGAAGCCTGCACGCAGCCAGCCGCACGGCAAGCGCCTGTGGCCTGCTCCAGATGGCGGGTGCGTCGCCGCCTGCATCACACGCAGGCCCCACGCCGGGTGCTAATTAAAGTGCTACCGTCAAATACCAGGCTCCTGGGACCAACCGGACCATCCGCTCTTTCCCAGAAGTCCTTGGGATGCACTACATTCAACCCACAACTGTAGGGCTCTCCTGCCCAGAACACCACTTCAGAGCAACTCTTGATCACTTCACTTTAGTGTTTCATTATAATAACATATTTAACAAATGTCTTTATTTTTTTTTTTTTAAAGGAGTGAAGCATGCTACATGTAAATACAGACCTCATAACAGAGGGAACAGATAGAAGAGTTGAAAGAGATCACTTGTCTCTGGGAAACAAAAATTTGGAAAAGACTGGGCAAGGAACCATGGCTTGTGGGGCCATTTATTTTTAAGAATCATGTTCATGCACTGTATCAGTGACATTAAAATTTAAAAATGAAAGCTACATCACTGAAGAATGTAGTCTGTTAAAAATCACTTCAGGGCTGTGCTAGAAGCTCAAGAACTTCAGCTGACACTACTGTCTTCAAACATCATCAGACAGGATTTCTTGCCAGGTGCCTCAATGATAAATACACAAATGCTGTCGTTTTGTTAGTGTGGGTGTGACTCTATTCCTCCACTTCATCAGAGAGTGATTTTACATCTTTTCATTTTATCAAAAACCTCATAAAACTGATGCCTTTGATCTGAAGGCTGTAAAGGTGTGATTTTGCACTTTATATCTAGTAATCTTCTCTAGGATTATGGCACATTTTAGATCAGTTAACAGTTTCATCTAACATTCCTTTATTGCTTTCATCACCTATGTCCCCGTCCAACTGTGGGAGAGCCTAGGGGACCGTCAGTTCTGCCATGACGCAGGGGCCCCCACCTCCTGACCCTCCCCCTGGATCTACCACAACAGGCAAGGACACCAATTCTCAGAAAGGCGGAGAGGAGGGACCTGGAGCATTGAGGAACACAGGGTGTAGTGCTGAGACCTGTCCCACTCTAGGCAAGTACCAGTGGAAAAATCCCACCCCCAACCTCGTCTTGTGGTTTCAGTGGGTCCCGTGGGAAGGTGACCTTTCCACCCCACCTCCTTGCAGAGGCAAGCTGTGTGCACGATCTAACAGACATCTATAGAACACTCCACCCAACAGCAGAATACACATTTTTTCCAACCGCCCCCAGGCCATTCGCCAAGACAGACTATATCCCAGGTAATAGAACAAACCTCAACACATCTGAAAGAACTTAAATCATACAGAGTATGCCTCTGATCATAATGGAACCAAACTAGCAATCAGTAACACTAAGGTAACTGCAGAATCACCAAACTCTAGAAAGTGAATGCATGGGTCAGAGAGGAAGTCCCCAAAGAAAAAATACATAAAACTGAACAGAAATGGAAACACAGGATATCAAAGTATATAGGACACAGTTAAAGTAGTAGTGCTAAGAAATTTATAGCACAAAATCCTTACATGAAAAAGATGTTTCTTTTTTTTTAATTTATTTTGAGAGAGAGAGAGAGAGAGCGAGAGCGCACACACATGACATGCATGAGCAAGGGAGGGGCAGAGAGAGAGAGGGAGAGAAAATCCCAAGTAGGCTCTGCGCTATCAATGCAGAGTCTGATGTGGGGCTCGATCTCACAAACTGTGAGATCATGACCTGAGCCGAAATCAAGAGTTGAACACTAAACTGACTGAGCCACCCAGGGGCCCCAGAAAAAGTTTCAAATAAATAATCTAAGTTCCCATCTTTCAAAACCAAATGAAAAAGAAAAAAAGATGGTTCTTTGAAAAAGGTAGAAAACAGAAGTTTCTATCAAGACTTACAAAACTAAGGGTGCCTAGGTGGCACAGTCGGTTAAGCATCCAACTCTTTGTTTCGGCTCAGTTCATGATCTTATGGTTTCATGAGTTTAAGCCCCGAGTAGGGCTCTGTTCTGACAGCACTCAGCCTGCTTAGGATTCTCTCTCCCCATCTCTCTCCGCCCCTCTCCCGCTCATATGGTCTGTCTCTCTCAAAATAAATAAACTTAAAAAAACTTCAAAGAAAAAGACTGACAAAAATAAAGAGAAGATACAAGTCATTAAAATCAGGAACGAAGAAGGAATATCACCACAGACACTGTTGCCACTAAAAGAACAAGGGAATACTATGAACAACTTTATACTCATAGATTTGACAACATCTAAAAAATGGGCCAATTTCTCAAAAACCACAAATTACCAAATTTCAACAAAGGCGATATAGACAACCTGAATAGTCTTTTAACCATCAAAGAAATTACAATTTTTCAATACCTCCCCAACCCTGCAAAAAACTACAGACTAGAATCTCTCAACAAACTCAGACACAAAGATGCTCAACAAAACATCAGCCACCTGAATTCAGCAATGCACACACATACAAAAAATCATATATCATAGTAGAGCGGGATTTGTTACAGGCATGCAGGTCTGGTTCAACATTAGAAAATCAATGAATGTAATCCATCATGTCAACAGGATAAAGAAGAAAACAAAAAATCAGATGATCACATCAATGGACATAGATAACATGTGACAAAATTAAACACCCATTTGTGATAAAAAGCTCTCAGCAAACTAGAGATATGGAGGAGCTTCATCAAGCTGGTAATAAACATCTACAATACATGACAGCTAAAACATACTCAATGATGAAAGGCTGAATCCTTTCCTCTAAGATTAGGTACAGGCAAGGATGCCTACTCTCATTCACCACTGTCATTCAACATGGTACTGAGAATTCTAGCCACTGCAATAAGGCCAAAAAAACAAAAACAAAAAAAACCAACCCCAAAAAACCCCACACCCTTAACCCAAACCTCTTATTCATAAGAAAAAAAAATTACCTCAAAATGGATTATGGTTATAGGCTTAAATGTAAAAGGCAGAACTATAAAACTTCTAGAAGAAAGAGAAGACCTCTGGAATCTGGGTTTGGCAAAAAAGTTTTTAGAGTTGACAGCAAAAGCCAAATTGATAAACCCCATCAAAATTAAAACTTTTTGCTCTTCAGGAGACCCTATGTAGAGGTTGAAAAGGTACAGGGAGAAAACATCTGCAGACTACAATTCTGACAAAGACTTGTATTCAGAATGTAAAAACTCCCAAAACTCAATGGTAAAACAAACAAACAAACCCAGGTAGGAAGTGGGCAAGAGACATGAACAGACATTTCAGTGATAAGGACACAGAGATGGCAAATAAGCTCATGAAAAGATGCTCCACACCAGCAGCCATTAGAGGAACACAAGAGGGTTGTGTCTACACATCTACAATCAGATGGCTAAAATAAAAAACAGTGACAATGACATGCGCCATCAAGGACACAGAGGACACAGATCAGGGATATGTTTCTAGTGTGAATATGGAATACACAGATGTTTGGGAAAAGAGTATGGCAGTTTCTTCCAACATGATGTGTGTGCTTCCCATAACACCCCAGATATTTCCCTCCCGAACATTTTATCCATGGCAAATGCAAACTCATGTTAACACAAAAATCCATTAACAGATGTTCACAGCCACTTTAAAATAGCCAAAACCTTGAAACAATTGGGTTCACCAGACTGGTATGCCCAAGCTACAGAACAATGCTAAGCAATAAAAAAGAATAAACTAACAATACACACAACAACTTGACAGGCTTGTAAGGGAATTAAGTTAGGTGAAGATACCCCAACTCTAAAGGTTAAGTATATGATTCCATTCATACACCATTCCTGAAAGGATGAAACTGTAGCGTGCGGAACAGATTAGTGGTACCAGGGGTTAGGCAGGGGGGCAGGAGGGAGATGCCCATGACTATAAAAGAAAATAGCACAAGGGATCCTTGTGGTGAATTGTTATGTATCTTGACTGTGGTAGTGGTGACTTGAAATCATATAGAACTATATACACACACCCCCTCCGCACACACATACAAGGTTAAACTGAATAAGGTCAGTGGATTGTATCAATGCTACATGTACTATGGTTGTAATATTTACTACAGTTATGTAAGATTTTACCCTTAGGGAATGAAGAGTACCTGGGATCTCCTTGTATTATGTCTTACAAATGCATGTGGACCTACAAGCATCTCAAAAAAAAAAAAAAAAAAAAACTGTAACAAACAGGAAGGACCGGTATTCCTGAAAAAAATGCATAAACCTGGATCTAATAATGAGAGAAATGTCAGGTATCAAACTCAAATACAAAACAAATAGCACAATGGACTCTTCAAAAATGCCAATGCCAGGGGCGCCTGGGTGGCTCTGTCAGTTAGGTGGCTGGCTTTAGCTCAGGTCATGATCTTGCAGTTCACGAGTTTGAGTCCCACATTGGGCTCTGTGCTGACCGCTCAGATTCTGAAGCTGCTGCTTCAGGTTCTGTGTCTCCTTCTCTCTCTGTCCCTCCCCACTCATGCTCTGTCTCTCTCTCTCTCTCAAAAATAAACAACAACAAAAAAAACATTTTAAAATGCCAGTGCCATGAAACATATTAAGAGAGACGTGACAGGGGTGCCTCGTTAGCCCAGTGAGCAGAATGTGCAACTCTTGATCTTGGGGTTGTGAGTTCAAGCCCCATTCTGGGCACAGAGCTTAATTAAAGAAAAAAAAAAAAAGAGAGAGAGAGAGACATGACAACTCAATGCAACGTTCAATCTGTTTGGATCAATCCAGGGTTTGCTTTGCTATATATTAAAACAATTTTAAAAAACCTAGAAAAAAAGGTCTATAGATCAGATAATGGTACTGCATCAATGTTAACTTCCCAATCTTGATAATCACACTGTGATTATGTAAGAAATGTTCTTGCTTTAAAACAATACACAGTCAAGTAGTAAGGGTAGAGGGGCATCATATCTCAAATTTACTCAAATGGTTAAAAAAAAAAGTATATACACATAGAAAAGCAAATAGAGTAAAATGTTAACAGTTGAAGAATCTGGGGAAAGGAATACTTTATACTATTCCTGCAGCATCTGTAAGACTGAAATTATAAATAATAAAAATTATATTAATTTTTTTTAAGTATACACGATACTGCACAGAGCCTGGCACAAAAATGTGCAATAAACTGCACTTTTCAGGTGTTTTATAACTATTTTCAGATGAAGAAACAGGCTGAGAAGCGAAATAAATGGTCTAAGAAGGACCACGGCAAACTGGGGGTGAGGCTGGGATTTGAACTCAGATCTGTCCCACGGCAGTTTCTGTGCTCCTTTCACTAGAATGAGGGAAGGTTGAAAATTTCAACTCCCCCATAGGGATCTGGATGTACTCTGCTTAAGGAGAGGATGGCACGACATAAAGACTGGCTATCAACCACTCTCCAAGCACTTCCCCTGCTGGCTTCCTCCCAGAGAAGCCTGGGGCTGGCACTGGGACCCACACATCCAGCCTGGTCCCCAAGGTGCACACGCTGCTAGAGCACACCAAACCAGCTAACACCCTGACAAAATCAGCGCCTGCAGGCCGCCCACCACAGGGCAGCACACGGTGTCATCTTCCCTGTGTCTGTATCTGCTCTCCGAGACCTGCTGAGCACTGTCCATGCTGGCCAACGGGGTTCCAAAACGACTAGATACTGCTCTTCTATGCTATGGGTCCTTCTCCACCTCACCGTCTCCCCTTGGCCCTACTTACCCAGGATAGGTAATCTTAATTGATTTATTTTATGTGAATAGGTAATCTACGGTTCAAAATTCATACAGCATGAAAGTGTGTGACGGCTCCTCCCCCCGCTCCCCAGCTCCCCTTGCCACTGACCACCAACACTACTGGCTTAAAAATGCAACTCTGTGATATTTCCTCAAATTCCTAGGAATGAGCAGGATCGTATTATACTAAGCTAAACAGTTACGTAGAATATTCTAAGTGATCACTGTAAATTTAAATTCCCCATTCAGGCATTTAAAAAATCAAATAACTCAAATAACTTGTGTTAGTAGGTGTTCAACATACTGTAAATGACTCGGGATCGTGACTTTTTTTTTTTTTAAATGAAAAACTATTTGTATCGCGGGGCACCTGGGTGGCTTAGTTGGTTAAGCGTCCGACTTTCGCTTAGGTCATGATCTCGCGGTTTGTGGGTTCGAGCCCCGCGTTGGGCTCTGTGCTGACTGCCAGCTCAGAGCCTGGAGCCTATTTTGGAGTCTGTGTCTCCCTCTCTCTCTGACCCTCCCCTGTTCACGCTGTCTCTGTCTCTCTCTCCTAGAAATAAATAAAAATATTAAAAAAAGAAAAAAAGAGAAACTATTTGTATCGTATACGAGCACAACAGACGTCCATGAATTATACCTGGTAAGCATCAATCGTTACGGAATACCGACAGCTCACCTGGTTCCTGTCGCGTGCATTCGTGTACCTGATCTTCTGAATGAAGTAGAATATGAGCCATGCTGAAGAAATAATCATCAAAACAATAAAGGAGATTGACACGAAGACTAGAGAGCCACGGCTGAAGTTCTTTGGCGGCATTCGTGTTCCAACAGCTATTGTCATTTGTACAGAGATGTTTTTCTCCAGATAACTCAAAATATCCTTACCCCTCAATTCTGTAATCATGACAGCAATAATATCTCCTGTGCCTGTAATATAAAATAAATACATATACTCACGTGATCTTTAAAACTTACAGGAACATCAAACATACAAAGATGCGACTTAGAAAAACCACTACAATTTTTGCCAATGGCAAGGGTTTGCAGATTCAACTTTTCTGATGAAATCACTCTGTGCAGTTGGCTATGTGGGCACCGGTGGAAACAGGAATCTGTTGTGTAGTATTTAAGACTCAGACAAAGTGGGGCGCCTGGGTGGCTCAGTCGGTTAAGTGTCTGACTTCAGCTCAGGTCATGATCTCACAGCTCGTGGGTTCAAGCCCCACGTCAGGCTCTGTGCTGACAGCTTGGAGCCTGGAGCCTGCTTTGGATTCTATGTCTCCTTCTTTCTCTGTCCCTCCCCTGCTTGCTCTTTCTCTCCCTCAAAATAAACAAACATTAAAAAGTCAGACAAAGTGTAAAATGATCTCAGTGTTAAGAGTTCCATTAACTTGTCTTACAACTACATTTAAAAATGGGCTTATTAAATCAGCCAAATGTTAATGACAGACAGTATAAAACATGGTATTATACAAAAACGTCATGTGATAAAATCATGGCAGATCTTTACTATAAAACCTTTCCCATCTTAAAATGCTCTTTAGAAAGTCCCAGCTCCTTAAGAACAGGAGAACAGCACTAGTTATTGATAGTACAAAAAGCACTATTATTTGTAGTACAAAAATTGGTACTTTGTGCACTACTCATTCTTAGAAACATTTACGGGGCACCTATTATGTGGACAACTAGTAGAAGGAATAGAAAGAAGTAGAGGACAGGCAGTTTTAGGATCTCACTGACATGATGCAAATCCTATAATAGAGCTGCAAAAGCCAAATCCCAAAAAGTGGTAACCTTCTTTGGTCCTACATCTAGCCTTGAGGAGAGGAAGGTTCCTTTCTCATTTAGCCCAGAGCTCTTCTGGAAATGAAACCCTCCTGAGACAAGTAAAAGCTTTGACACCCTGGACTAGTTTGGCATCAGAATCCTTCCAGCTTCTAATAGCTGTCCAGAGGTTCTGCCACGGCCACAAACTATTTAAGGTAATTACAAGGATATTCTTAAGTCGCTATTCTGGTCATTTACTTCCTTCACTTCTGTAATTTCCAGGGGTAGTGATACAGTAGAGGCAATTACTCTCTCTCCTGTGGAGCGTGAAATTACTATTCCTTTCCTCCTCCACAGAGGGAAGTAATTTCTCATTTCCTTTCCAGGAGAAAGGGCAGCCTTCCTACACCAGTCTAGCTGCCGGCCACCCTCCGTTCTAGGCTGAAGCTGCCGATGGCGACGTGCAACTTTCAGCATGCTTCAAAGAAAAGCCTGAGACTCTAGGGGTCAGAGTAAGGAGAATAAACATTTTAATTCAGGAAAGAGAAAATTATAACCATTTATTCAAACTGGAATAAGGTTTGCAGATAAACATAAACCACCCAAACCAAACAAACACCCCACAATTTGCCCTTGCAAACACTTCTTCAGTGAATACGACTGCTAAAGTATTTGGTTTACATGTTTATCGTATTTCACTAAAAGAACTAGCCTTCTCATGTGCAGTCAAAAGACCACAGGCTGAACTGAAAAGAAATTCAATAATCAGAAGTTTTCTGAAGAATTTAACCCAATGGAACATGTACCTTCTGTATTACCTTACCCAAAATTGAGCCAGCCACTTTATCAGAATAGCAGTTTATCAGAATACTGATTAAAAGAATCCAAAAACAAAAAGAAAACTGCAAAATTAAGGCAAGCAACAGAGTTAGCATCTAATTATCTTTGTGAAAGAAGAGTTCTGGTAAGTCAGAGAAAATCATAACAGAGCACTACACTGTTAAAATTTTCCATTTAGAAACCTTAGGTCTGTGCTTTTAAAATGTTGGTCAACAGGCAACGGTCTGTGGTGTAACATACCAGGTATGGCTATAAAGTAACTGAGACGGATCCCACAAACCACACATGACAATCAGTCTCATTGCTTTATAATCACACCAGGTACAAACAGTTATAGAAACCAGTTCTGAGGCTTCCTCTTGAAGACTCAAGCTGGAAAAGGAGCAGGGAAAGAAAGCTTCACAGGTAGCCCAAGGAACCAGTCCATGTGCTTTCATTCAAAGAACACTAAATAAATGAACACCGCCTAGTTTCAACTGGAAAGCTGTTTGGGAAAAGAAGCATTTAATTATTTAAACCATCCATCCAATGATATTTATTGAGCACATACTATGATCAAGGTTCCCGAATGTTCGTGTTTTTTAAAGATTTTATTTTTAAGTAATCATGTACACTTATTAAAAATTTTTAAATTTTTTAATGTTTACTTAATTGTGTGTGTGTGTGAGAGAGAGACTGTGTGTGTGGGGGGGGGGNAGAGTGTGTGTGTGTGAGTTGGGGAGGGACAGAAAGAAAGGGGGTCAGAGGGTCCGAAGCAGGTCTGTGCTGACAGCAGAGAGCCTGATTCGAGGCTTGAACTCATGAACCATGAGATCATGGCCTGAGTCCAAATCAAAGCTGGACACTTAACCAACTGTGCCACCCAGGCACTCCTATCCATCTTTTAAAGACAGAAAATTTACCTGCTGTGAAATAAGAGAAAAATAATGTATATAAGTTGGTTTTTGCCCCAGTTCCTGGCACCGAGCTCCTGAAACACTTGCAATTTCTTAAGTGATAAGAGCAATAGGAGCTGTTTGTTCTGCAATTTGGTCCTTGGCCTTGAATCTTACCACAGAGTTTCTCCTTGGAATTCCCTGGGTGACAGGAGTCTTCTGTTCTAATGAGGGGACTCTTGGTGGGCTCCTGGATAGCTTTAGAAAGACCAAGCCATGAGGAGAAGCTTGGAACCTTCAGCCCATCCCCTCCGTCCTCTGGGGAGGGGAGAGGAGCTGGAATGGAGTTAATGACTGATCATGCCTAAGTGATGAAGCCTCCATTAAAACCCCCAGAAGTGTGGGGTTTGGAGGACTTGCAGGCTGGTAAACATGTACTGGTGCTGTGAAGGTGGAGTACCAGAGAGCCCCTCCCACATACCTGCCCTATGCATCTTCATCTGGCCATTCCTCCTCATCTTTCATTGTATCTTTTATAAGAAACCAGTAAATGTAATCAAGTGTTCCCTTGAGTTCTGTGAGCCATTCTAACAAAGTTTTGAACACTATGGGGGGGCTGTTGCGAACCTTGATTTACAGCTGGTCGGTCAGAAGTACAGGTGCTGACCTGAGACTTGTGGTTGGCTTTGATGTGGGGTGGGGAGCGGGCAGCCTTATGGGATTGGGCCCTTACCCTGTGAGATCTGATGCTAACTCCAGGCAGACAGGGTGAGAATCCAACGGGATTCTAGGACACTCCTCTGGTATGGCTGAGAATCAGTTGGTACGGGGGAAAGCCCCACACATTTGGTGACCAGAAGTGTCACAGAAGTGTGCTGTATGAACAGTACAGGAGACACACACAAGAGTGTTTTTTCCTTTATATCTGCTCTTATGTGAAAACCGCATTTACCTTCAAAGAGCAAAGGAGAATCCAACTATGCTTCAATTAAAAAAAAACAAAAACTAGCCTAAACAAGGTAATGAATAAAAGGTATGCCCCCCCCCCCTTTTTTTTAAAGAGTAAAGGAGAATCTTGAAGGGGCTGGAGAGAGAAGCCCCCTGCAGGTAGTCTCATCAGGCTAGTTCAGAGGGGGAGATGGCTAGCAGGGCAGGGAAGGAGGTGAAGACTGTGCAGGTCAAGCAAACTGAAGAATTACAGCAGGATGTCAGAATACTAGTGAAGCCCCTTGGTTCTTAACTATTCTGGCAGTGAATCACTTATAGAATCTGATGGTAAAGGCCCCTCCTACAAGAGAAGTCCTAATTCTGCTAATTTCAGGAGAAATTCATGGATCTCCTCACTTCCCATCCCTAAAGCTGATCTGGGTTGAAAGACCCTGATTTAAGGATGCCTCTGATTCTTGACTTTTAAAGATATGGGAAATCTTGGCCCAGCTTGCGGGGGGATATTAATGCCAGAGAAAGCATAAGCTTCAGGATAAAAGCAGGGCTAGGTCAAGCAGTGACTGATAAGAGCTGGACTAATTAGGCTGTAATGAAGTAAACATTCAAGGAGAGATGAACATCCACCACCACGAACCCTAATCCTAAGCCCCTTAGCAAACACTGCTACTAAATCATGGATATGGCCTCAGCACCCTCTGCACTTCAACATGCCCAGCAGCCAGCAGTAACCTACCAGAGATGACAAGTAAAAATCTAGGGTGATCCCTGCTTTCACTTATTTGCCTAAAACTTTCCCCCACTTTTGTTCTTTAATGTGAATCTAGATTTCCACTGCTTGAGTTTGGCTACTTTAATAAACTCTGTTGTTTTATTTTAATTCTTTCTAAACTTTTGAGAATTTTCAAACCCCAGAAGAGTTTCAAATCATGACATTTCTTCCTTAAATACTTCAACATTATCTCCTAAGAACAAGGACATAATTCATTTATCACATTTGCGAAGCTGAACTCTGATATGACGCTGTTCTGTAATATACGGGTCATATTCAAGTACCTCTGGCCTGGGTCTAATGAAAACTTCAGAATTGTTTAGTATAGGTCAGAGCAATACCCAGGACCCAATCAGGCCATGTGCACCTTGTGTTTAGCTGTCTTGTCTCCTCTGTTTCTGCTGATCTAAAGCAGTCCCCAGTCATTTTTGGTCATTCATGTCATTGACCTTTTCTTTTTTTAATATCTTATTTATTTGAGAGAGAGAGAGAGACAGCATGAGCAGGGGAGGGTCAGAGAGAGAGAGGGAGACACAGAATTTGAAGACGGGTTCCACGCTCTGAGCTAGCTGTCAGCACAGAGCCCGATGTGGGGCTTGAACCCATGAACCATGAGATCATGACCTAAGCTGAAGTTGGACGCTTAACTGACTGAGCCACCCAGGCACCCCATCATTGACCTTTTTAATGAGGCCAGAACATATGTTTCGAAAATGTCCCTCAATCTGGATTTGTCTGATTGTTTCTGATTACTGACCATGATTAGATATCCAAAGTAATGTTTTTTGGCAGAAATGCCACACAGGTGATGCTGTGTCCTTCTAGTGTGTCACATCAGGAAGTGCACCTGTCTGGTTTTACCTTTATTGGTGATGCTGAATTTTATCACTTGGCCAATCTGGTATCAGCTAATTTTTCTACTGCAGAAAAATCTTTTTTTTTTAATTATTTTTTTTAGATTACTAAGCAATCTGTGGGGTGATGCTTCCAGCTTATCAAGCTCCCCAATAAGCTTTTATTCAGTGCTCTCAGCACCCACTAAAGCTCACCTGAATCAGTTTCTACAACAGTGTTTACAAAATGGAGATTTTCTAACAGTATAATTTCTTCTGTCTTTGTAAAGTACTTCTATAATAAGAGGCATTAGCATATTTTTCTACTTACTCTTTTCCCCACTAAAAAACCAGAATTGCTGGGTGGACAATGCTTTGTAAAACAGAGCTCCCTACTCCTACAAATTCTATTTTTTAATGAGAAAAAAGAAAGGTAAGTAGAAAAATACAGTAATGCTGCTATAATCCTGATCACAAAATCAATTTTCGAGACCGAAGAGACCTAAGAATTAACCTCCTCTGGGCTCTGGAGTCAGAATGTCTAGGTTCAAACCCCAGCATAAAACTTAACCTCTCTGAACTTCAGTTTCTTTTAAATGAGATGCTACCTGCAGGACTCACGGCAGATGCTCAGGAAATGCTACACCTTACTGAGTGAATTCCACTTCTACTATGATTCTTCACAGAAAGCACAGGAGAGCTTCCCCTGGAGGCCACCAAAGAGTCCCTGCCACAGGAGTCAGGGACTCCAATTCCCTTGGTTAACCCCTCCTGCCACCACTGGAAGCACTCAGGTACCTGCTGACCAACACAATCCTCCTGGCTTCCACAGGGGTCTGTGCTTCAGCTCAGGGAGTCCCCCAGTTGGGAGGTATCAGGAGCCCATCCCCTACGGACACTTGGCTTCTTCCCTTCTCCTGGGACTGGACCTCAGGGCAAGCCTGGTTCCGCTGGGAAGCTGACACTTTCACCTGAGAAAGGCTGATGCAGGAAGAAAACACAAATGAGCTGTCTGGGGCATCAGGCTGCGAGTGGAGAGAGGTGCTTTTACTGTAAGCAGTTCTACTTTTTTACTGTAAGCTTACCATTTTTTCTTTTTCTTTTTTCTGTTTTTAATGTTTTTTATTTATTTCTGAGAGAGAGAGAGACAGGGTGAGCAGGGGAGGGTCAGAGAGAGAGGGAGATACAGAATCTGAAGCAGGCTCCAGGCTCTGAGCTAGCTGTCAGCAGAGAGCTCGACACAGGGGTGGAACCCACGAACTGTGAGATCATGACCTGAGCTGAAGTCGGATGCTTAACCAACTGAGCCACTCAGGTGCCGCCCCCATTTTTTCTTTTTAAAGAGAACAATATCCCTGTATAAAATCCCATTTAGCAGAGGTTATACGCCTTAACAGATGAACACACCTGTTAGGTTCAAATCACCTGCTGAGGTTTTAAGGAATTTTCACGCTCTTGGATAATTTTAGTAAATTGCCCATAAAAAATGTTCAGGGAGCTTCTGTGTTCCCACATTAAGCTTTTGCAATGATACATTCATTAACTTCTGGTAGGTTACTATCAGTGGTATTAGGGTTACTCCTACAGAAATCAATGACCTATTTTTATATGTAAAGCAGAACACTACATACTTTAGATGAAAGAATTAAAATTACGTTCAAGTTCTAGAATGGGTGCTGCCGAGGGAACAGATAGATAGAACTCGGATTTTTTGTAACTCAGTCACGCTGCACAGATTGGCCAAGCCTGGTGTGTCTGTGCCTCAGTCAGGCTGCTTGCAAGTGGTCTGCGGCCTTCTCTTCACTCTCCCTTTCACGGACTTAAGTCCTTCTCAAATGTTTATCTATAATATTTCACTGCTTCAAACCCAGTACTTCTTCTTCTCCAACCCCTTGAAGAACTCAAGGGAAAAAAAAAGATGCACCACCTTCTTTTATGAAATGAATACAGCAATAAATCTGACAGATGCAGATGACAGGTGATGGCAATTATAGACATCCTGCTGAGATCTGTCAGTGTTTTCTCTAAAACGTAATTTGTCATGTCACTCTCTTCAAAGCCTTTGATATTTGCAAGAACATGGATGGGCCTAGAGGGTGTTACGCTATGTGAAATCAGACCGAGAAAGACAAATGCCACATGATTTCACTCATATGTAGAATCTAAGAAACAAAACAAATGAACAAAAAACGGATGCTTAAATAGAGAACTGGTAGTTGCCAGACAGGAGGGGATTTGGGGGTTGGGCAAAATAGGTGAAGGTGATAGGTGAAGAGGTACAAAGTCCCGGTGATAAAATAAGTAAGTCACAGAGATGAGAAGTATAGCACAGGGACTACAGCCCATAATATTGTGATAATGCTATATGGACAGATGGGGACTACACTTGTGGTGAGCCCTGTGTAATGTAGGGAATTGTTGAATCACTGTGCTATACACCTGAAACTAATGTAACACTGTATGTCAACCATACTTCAGTAATAAAGAAAAAAGAAAAAAAACCTTTGATGTACTCCTTATACCAACTAAATAAAGTTTAAACTCCTTAACCTGACATTCAAAGCATTCTGGGAACCAAATGGGCCTAAAGGTAACCGATAGTCATGTGACAGTAGGCACTCTTAACTGACCAAATGAAACTGCTGGTCACAGGGGCTGAAAGAGCGGCTCACGTGCCCAAGCACAATGGAGGCCCAGCACCGGGAGGAGGAGAACCGGGAGAAAACAGAGCGAGGGCTCCACTGTAAGCTTCCACAAAACCAAAGGTCAGGATGAGAGGAGGAGAAGGGAAGAAGCAATGATCGGAGAATAGGACACACTGGACTTGACACCAGAGATGTACCAGTTCCGGGAGATACTGAGGATGGGGTTTTTGGTTAGATGTGCACTTTCCACATGGATTCTGAGGTTGGCCAGGACGATGGCAGTGCCCTGAGAGGGGAAATGTGTGTGGTGCATGAGAATGAAGGGTGAAGTTTTGACACTGTGAAAGTGTACCAGTTTGAAAGCAGCTGTACTGAATCAAGAAAACACTGGCACCATGGCATCCAGTTGGCGTCCATGGTTGCACGATGCTGATTAGCAGCTCGTAATTGTGCTCAAGTTGAATCTAAATCTCCTGCCATGAGGCCAACATTCAGAAGCTCAATGTGTGAGCTGCTGAGCAACTTCAAAGTCACCTGCTAATTCCTGACCGATACTTGGCTGCAGTCCATCCTCAGAAAGAATGAGGGTCTACTAAACCCTCATTCCTTTATTCCTGTGGCAGGAAGTTCTTCAGACTCACAGCAAGTGGAGCAAAGGCTCCACACCCAGTGCTCAAATGCCAGTTTCTTTTCTTATTCCATCTCCTGTGTGCACTCATCACGTAATCTGTTTTTCCCAAGTCAAAAAAGAAAAGATGGTAGGAACAAAGGCCAGCACGGAAGAGAAAGCCACTTTCCTCTTTCATGTAGAGGCAGAAAGGGAGGGAGGGGGGTACTTGGGAAGACAATCATCAGTCAGCAGAGACACAGAATCTTCTAGTTAAGAGAGATCGTAAGGGTCCTCTGACACAATACAAATAACTTCCTGACCATTTTAGGTAGCTAGTTCTATGCAAAGGTAGTTTAAAATATGAGAAAGGTCTTCCTTATAATTAAAATCTTGATTCCTAAATGTCCATTCATGGTTCTTGGTTCTCTTCCTCGAGAAACACCACCAAATAAATAAACTGTATTTCACCTATCGATGGTGTAAAATACCATTAACTGTGAGGTGATTACTGTTTGTATCATGAAAAATATCCTGCCAATTCACTGGGAGATGCTGTCAAATATAAGACACACCTCAACTTCAAGCTGTACATCCTGGAATGGAGGAAAATTCGTCTTCCACACGACAGATAGTCAAAGACATCTCTGGTACTACACCTTGGACTTTTCTCCATACTAACTACCCTAGAATCCCAAATTATTCATTAAAATTTTTTTTTAATATTGGTTTATTTTTGAGAGAGAGTGAGAGTGCAAGCAGGGGAGGGGCAGGCAGAGAGGGAGACACAGAATCCAAAGCAGGCTCCATGCTCTGAGCTGTCAGCACAGAGCCCGATGTGGGGCTCTAACTCATGAACCGCGAGATCATGACCTGAGCCGAAGTCAGGCGCTTAACTGACTGAGCCACCAGGCGCCCCTAAAAAATATTTTTAAAGAACCTAACACAGAAAAGCTGGCAGTACCATATAAAAACATCTCTTCCCCAAATCATTCAAGAGAAAGTTACTGGCATGATGTGTCATCCCTTCCAAACATGTAGTGTGTATTCTCCTACAAACAAAAACCATTTACAGAGTACAAATACTCAAAACCAGGAAATGAACACGGATGTGTTACTACTGCCTAATTTCAGAGTCCATTCAAGTGTCCCCAGTTCCCCAACGATGTCCCTTGGAGCAGGTCCGGATCAGAGGCATGCGTTGCATTCAGCCATCACATCTCATGACTCTGTCAGTCTCGATCAGACTTTCCTTGATGTCCATGACCTTGACACTTTTGAAAATTATATACAGCCCAGTTACTCTGTAGAATGTCCCTCATTCTGGATTTATCTGGTGTTTCCTCGGGGCTAGATTCAGGTCATGCACCTCTGGCAGCAACATCAGAAGAAGTGATGCTGTGCTTTTTCTGGTGTGTCCTACCAGGTGGTGCAGAGTTAGGACACATCCCAGTACAGATGAAGTTCACTTTGATCCTGTGGTTTTGTACAAGTGATATTCTCCAGGCATTTCCACTGCAACGTCACTCTTTTCCCCCTTTGGAATTAACAAATATTCTGTGGGGTAGAGGTATTTCGAGACTAGGTAAATATTTCACTCCTCATCAGAATTTCAATTTACTTTTTCACCTTTTAGCTTAGTATGAACTCACATTTCTTGTATTATTTAATGGGCTAAAATCATTACCATCATTATTCACTTTGATGCTCAAATTGTAAATGGTAAAACGTTGTTTACAGATTTTTTTCCATCCTGTTCTTTTGTGAACATCAATTTTTCAATGTCTTTTATTAAAACGCAAAGAATACAACACATCCAATATCAAGAATATCAAGAGCGGCATGAGGCTAACCCCTCCCTAGCTCTGAATATTATGAATCTTATGATATTCTGAAAACTGTGTTCACAAGGGTACAGCCTGAGTTTTCAATACATTTCAGCAGCCATGGCATACGTCAGTGTACGGAGAGCTTACAGGATGGAAGGCTCCCAGGGGCTCTCCACTTGAACTGATTCTTAAGCCAGGTCTCCACAAACTCCTGTTGCTAATTTTTTGAACCCACCTGCAGGCTCGCTTAATAAATACTTTCTTTTTGTTGTTACATGCATTCCAAGATCCACCTATTTTTGTGTCATTTTCAAGTTAAGACACTTACATTTGTGTTTTCTTACGAGTTTTTGATAAAAGAATTTTAAATGGGAGGAGAAGGAAAGGTTAGGCACTGGGTGGGGTGTTCCACCAGGGAAGATATGCAGGGCAAGCACCCCCGTTCGCCAGCACGCCAGCCACCAGCACTCTGAAAGCCTTCAGATCTGGTATTTACGTGTAAGAATCTGTAAGTCTGAGAGCTCTGTGATCAACAAGAAAACGGATGGTGGGAGGCGGGAGCCAGCTTTCTTACTTTTGGAGCAGCAGTTTAAGGGTAAACAAGGGCCTAGGATGATCCAAGTGGTCATGGATTAGAGTTGGTGACTTGGGATGAACACATTCTCAGCTTAATATGACATGGAGGGCTGCACACAACAGTACTTACGGATACGGGTACATACAAGGGCTGGGGTACATACACAGAGCTCCTTGCTCTGTCAGCTGAGAAGACCCAGAAGCAAGAAAACCTCAATAGTAACGAGCACATCTAATGCCCAGAGCCTGGCTTCAGGCGTCCTGGGAGAAATGGCTGATTCTAGCACTGGGACGGAAAAGATACACAGGACGAGCCCGGAGCATCTCACAGCACCAGAAATGAAGAAAGTGCTCAAAAACAAGACAGACAAAAACCCAAAACCCATGGTAATGGGTGCATGTCAAAGGACACAGGAGCCAAGTGAAAGAGCTCCTAACAGCCAAATATAATTTAATTTGAGAAACAAAAATGAGCCAAGTAGTATTGTATTATAATACAAAGTATAAATAAATATCCATGAGTCCAAACTGATACAAATAAATGACTGAATAAATTAATAAGTAAGGAAGAAACAAATCATCCATGCAGAATAATTCCAGGTAAGTAATACTCTGCCCTAAGCAGGGGAAGCTGAACTCCCTACTCCTTAAGTGTGGGCTGCGTGTGGTGACTTCCTCCTAAATTGTACTGTATGGAAGAGAGAAAAGAGGAGCTTTCCAGTGGAGAAACCTGAAAACACACCTGACAAACACCAGGTGATCAAGGTCTACACCAACAGTGATCATTCATGGTGATGCTATATATCCCCGATAGGATCTTGAGAATGACACTTTACCCCTGTGGTCTTCCTCTCAAACACCGAGATCCTCAGTCTAATCATGAAAAAAACATCAAACAAATCCCAACTGAAGGACATCCTCCAAAATACCTAAAAGCACTCCCCAAAACTGTCAGGTCATCAAAAACAAGGGAGGTCCATGAAAGTGTCCCAGCCACAGACTAAGGAGACACAATGGCATCCCCTTCTGGATAGGATCTTCGCACAGGAGGAGAACATTATGTAAAAACTAGGGAAATCTGAACCAAGTACGGACTGTGGTTGATGACAATGTACCTATACTGACCATTCGTTAATTGTAACAAATGTACCACACTAATGTAAGATGCTAGTTACATAACAGGGGACACTGGGTGCAGGGTCTACGGCAATTCTTTGCACTACCTCTGCAAATTTTTGGTATGTGTTAAACTGTTCTAAAAAATACAGTTTACTTAAAAAAAAGACTCATTACATAAAAGAGAGTATCTTTCCATCAGGAAAAACGTAGGCTGGAAAGCAAAGCAGCAACACTTTAAGGTGCTGAAAGGAAAATAGTGTCAACTCAGAATTGTGTGTCCATGTCCTTGAAAAATGATGGTAGAAAAGGCATTTTCAGATATACAATGAGAGAATTCATCCCCAGCAGATCTGCACTGTGAGAACTGGTGAACACACTGAGGTCGACAGGAAAGGACACTAGATGGACCTGGAACCAGGGAGAGAGTGGAACAAGGACCCCAGACATGCTGCTCTGGGGGTAAATATAAAAGCCTATCACTTTTCTTTCATCATTTTGCCATTCCATCCTCCCTCCTCCACCACCGAGGGACCCCTTTTCATTCCTCCTCTACAGGTCCCACAGACTTGGGAGTGTGACAGCGGGTCTCAAAGGGGCAGAAAAAGCCTCTTGGAGAGTCTGTCCGCAAACTCTGGGGAAGGGTTTTATACTGCTGCACAGATGGGTGTCACTGGCACTTGGGAGGCACGGGCCTGGGAGGCTAAACATTGTATAGCGCAAAGGGCAATCCTGCAGAGCAAAGAATTATCCTGCCTCAACTATCCCTCATGCCCCATGCCCTGCAAACTCCGAGCTGATGAGCATGAACACTGTAAGGCATCAGTCGGGGGTGAGGCCTCCTCACCAGCCTCGAAGGCACACCACCACCGTCCCCAGCTGCTTGGCTGCGGGACTCACTGGGAGCTGGCAACTGCAAATCCAGGTCAGCATCATGTGAACAGTTATCAAGAAGTGTCTTCCATTCTGTAAACTCTGGAACGGGTTTCTAAGCCAATATTCTAAACCTGTCGATCCTTATATTATTCTGGCTTCCTCCTCTCTTTCACTGCTGGTAAGGAAAGATAAGCACAGGAAAGGTCAAAAAGGTAAATCAAGTTCAAGCAACCAACTTGGGATACAGAGCCTGCGAGGTCAGAGGTAGATAGGAAGGCTAGCAGATAAACTGTCTCCAGTCTCTGCAGACCGAGGGGCTCTTCACTTCCACTTAAATTAAAATTCAGAGAAGTAAAGGAAAACTCATTCTGGAAAAGTCTGTGAATGGAATCATCAGCAGTTAATTTTGTACAAGCAATTTTTATTTCTAAAAAGCTATTGCTGAAGTGTTTCAGTTTTACTTAAGTTTTAATTTCAATTCTAGTTAGTTAATATGTAGTGTGATATCAATTTCAGGTGTACAATACAGTGATTCTATAATTCCATACATCACCTGCTGCTCATAAGGACAAGTGTACTCCTTAATCCCCATCACCTATTTCCCCCACCCCCCACCCACCTCCCTCCGGTAACCGTCAGTTCTCTATGGTTAAGAGTCTGTTTCTTGGTTTGTCTTTTCTCCCCCTTTGCTTATTCGTTTCCTAAATTCCACACATGATATGACACAAATTCATGACATGAATCATATGATGTTTGTCTTTCTCTGACTTATTTCACTTAGCATTATACTCTCCAGCTCCATCCATGTCATTGCAAATGGCAAGATGGCGTTACTTGTTATGGTCGAATAATATTCCATTGTATATGTACACCACTTCTTTATCCATTCATCAATCAATGGACATTTGGGCTGCTTACGTATCTTGTTTACTGTAAATAACACTGCTATAAACATAAAAGTGCATGTATTCCTCTGAATTCGTGTTTTTGTATTCTTTGGGTAAATACCCACTAGTGCAACTGCTGGATTGTGGGAGGTTCTACTTTTAACTTTCTGAGCATTCTCCATACTGCTTTCCACACTGGGTACACCAGTTTGCATTCCCACCAACAGTGCATGTGGTTTACTCTTTTCTGCGCCCCAGCCAATACCTCTTGTTTCTTGTGTTGCCGATTTTAGCCATTCTGACAGGTGTGAGGTGACTTGCGTTTCCAGGATGATGAGTGGTAATGAACATCTTTTCATGTGTTTATTGGCCATCTGGATGTCTTCTTTAGAAACCTGTCTGTTGATGTCTTCAGCCCATTTTTAGACTGGATTACTTGTTTTTTAGGTGTTGAGTTTTAGAAGTTCTTTATATATTTTGGATACCAACCCTTTATCTGATACATCATTTGGAAATATCTTCTCCCATTCCATAGGTTGCCTTTTAGCTTTGTTGATTGTTTCCTTTGCTGTGCGGAAGGTTTTTATTTCAATAAAGTCCCAATAGTTTATTTTTGCTTTTGTTTTCTTTGCCTCAGGAGGCACATCCAGAAAAAAGCTGCTACAGCCAATGTCAAAGAGGTTACTGCCTATGTATACTCTTCTAGGATTTTTATGGTTTCAGATTTCACATTCAAGTCTTTAAGCCATTTTGAATTTATTTTTTGTGTGTGGTGTAATGAAGTGGTCCAGTTTCTGTCCTTAGCATGTTGCTGTCCAGTTTTCCCAATACCATTTGTCGAAGAGATCATCTTTTTCCTACTGGATATTCTTTTCTGCTTTGTCAAAGATAAACGGACTATATAGCTGTGGATTTATTTCTGGGTTTTCTATTCTGTTCCATTAAGTGTTTCAGTTTTAGATTATTTTTTGCTAATTCTAAATTTTCTAAAGAGTGTATAGATCACATGGAAGATGTAGGAGAAATATTTGCCAACTCAGGCAAAAAGATACAATTTAAACACTCACTCCCTGCCACAGCAGTGCATTTAAACTGCAGGCTCCATCTTTTCTGAGGCAATTAAATCCATATTCAATAAGATCCAAAAAACTTTAAACAGTATAATAATAGGATGACTATTATTTATTTTCTTGATGGGGTTTTTTTAAGGATAAAGATACTAGATTGACATTAAGTGGCCCAAATTATGGATATTTAAAGACATTTTGCAGTATGTTTAAGATTTATCTTTAGTCGCTTTCATAGTCCTTTTTTTCAGTCCTTTTTTTCAGTCATTTTTTTCATAGTCATTCACAAAGCAAATTTTCAATATTTTACGAAGTGTGATATTTTTCTATTTATTGCTACATAATAACTAAAGAACTACTTTTTTTTTTTTTAAAGAGAATATGATGGAAAAAAGATGAAGGGCCATTCAATGAATCCAATCAGCCAAAGGAACAGTAAGAGGGACTTGATACTGCTGAGTGATAACAAGACTGGAAAGCAACATTATTATTTGGTTACATCTTTATCTAAATTACATTTTTCTACTAACAATGAAAAGAATGTCCACAGACTTATCCACAGATTCTTACAGACACACAAAGTGTAAGACATTTCCCACTTGACAATGATTTGACACAATTTAAGACTATTACAGAGTAACAGTAAAGCCTATATAAACTTTTAAAGTCCAAGAAAATAAATCCTAACTTTCAGACAAATGTACATTATTTTAAACTATCCCAGAGCCCATAATTTCCCTTTTATACTACCACACATCCGCTAACTGCATTACAAAGAACTCATTCTACTAACTAGAGGCAACAAATCAAACCACAAACTGAGCTGCCTTTCCTGTCAATGGTGTCACAGGCGCTGCCCTGGGAAAGATGTCCTTCAGGCCCCAGATGAAGGGCAGTCAGAACCAACACAAGCAAGCTCTTGAAACATCTTTGACAAAGCAAGAAAACAAAATACTGGTATTTAACACTGCAATTTTTAAATCAGTTTTAAACTCTATACTTAAATGGAAGGGAAGGCTCAATGAAAGCTAAATATCTTAATGAAATCATTTCAGCGCAGCGCACACTTATTTTGCTAAAGGCATTCTGCTGACCACTACAGAGAACGGGAAGACACACATTTTCACATAAAGAAATGAACAGTCTTTTCCCTTCTGCCAGTCAAATATGCAAATGACAACATAAAAGGAGAAGGGTGATACTGTCAGAGAGGTACAAAAAAGGCACTCGGAAGACGGCAGAGGCTTTGGACTGTAAATTCACTGAGGGCATCATCCAGGTGTCTATCTTTTGGTTTTGGATGCCTATTACCAATTCATATTAGTTCACATTACAATGCACAGCACAGAGAGGTGCGAATCTAAGGTTTCTTGACTAAAATGGAGGGTGGGCAGAATTGACATGTGAGCAGGGGAGGGCTAAGACATGGATCTCTGGGTCCACTCTGTGCGATGATGGGTTATAGGCTGCGGGAGGCATCTAGTGCCGCCGGTGCAAGGGTCCTGGGGCTTCACGTGGGCAGTGCCGCCCCACAGGGACAGACGGGGTTCTGTGGAGGGACAGGGCAGCGAGCACTTCTCAGCATCTGAGGAGAAGAGCAGGAAGCCGTGGTATGTTGAGCACTGTTACGCTGAAACGCCGGAGGCTAGAGAAAGCCTGAGCTGATGTGTGTGCTGAGCCTGTGCTGTTTGATCTCACCCCCTTCCCATCCACTCTGGAGTCACTTGGCTGGACTGAAACAGGGTCCTTCTATAACCACAGTCTCGCTGACACCATGAGAAATGCTATCAGCCAGGGGCCAGTCTCCCTGCTGCTTCCAGGCTCTTCCCCTGGGGGTAAGGGACCCACGCTTGGTGGAGCTTATTTCGCCACCACTCTTTCCCTCTACACCCCCACCCGATGCTTCCTGCTGGGTTTCTGCCACACTTAGGTTGCAGAGAGGCCAGGAAGTACCTGCTAGCTGCTCAAGACAGCAGCTGTCGATGGAGAAGAGCTGCGGCTGCCCAGTGCTGTGGCCAGGCCAGGTGTGTGACACCACAGCTTCAGGGCCCCTAGCACAGCACCGGGACCGAGGAGGCAC
This sequence comes from Crocuta crocuta, assembly GCF_008692635.1. Classification (NCBI taxonomy): domain Eukaryota; kingdom Metazoa; phylum Chordata; class Mammalia; order Carnivora; family Hyaenidae; genus Crocuta; species Crocuta crocuta. Next base: position 8,977,768 of record NW_027533170.1, read on the forward strand.
CCGAGTTAGATGGCATCAGCCTCGCTGGCCAAGAACTACACTTCCCTTGTCTTTCCAAATCCTCGCCATCACTAATAACTGGTCCTTACCTTGGACATGTCTGCTTTGAGGATGAGGCCTTTTAGTCCAACTCACTATTACCCTGTCCACCCCTTCAGCCAAACTCCCCTCACCCCCAGTACCTAAACTTGCTTTCACTTTGTTTTTTTCCCCACCTCAGAGCCTTCACCCCCGAGGATTCTTCTCCCTAGAAGGCTCTTCTCAACTTGTGAATTCCTATTTAAGTGTTGTTTCCTCAAGGTGGCCCTCTCTGACTCTGTGGATTTAAGTCTACTTCATAAAGACTTTTCATTATAATTTCTTTTTTCTAACGTTTACTTATTTTGAGAGAGAGAGAGAGGAGAGAGAGTGCATACACGCAAACAGGGCAGGGGCAGATAGAGAGGAGGGAAACCCAAGCACGCTCTGTACTGTCACCACAGAGCCCGATGCGAGGCTCAAACCCCCGAACCATGAGAACCTGAGCAGAAATCAAGAGTCATCTTAGCCACCCATGCGCCCCCGTAATTATGATTTCTAATTCAGTGTTTATCATCTCTGCTTGACTGTAACTCCATGAAAGCAGGTATCATGTGGGTCCTGTTTACATCAGGAGACCTGACAGGAGCTCAGAAAATACCTGTTGATGAATCAGCATGTAGAACCCAGATCCCTCTGTTCGGTCAGCCTGCCCACAGCCTCATTCTCTACCATTCATTCTCAGACTCCTGCCCCTCCAGGCAGGTTTCTGACTCATGTGGTTCCCCTACCGACAGTGTCTTTGGTCAAACCCTGACCCTCATTTAGGGCCCAGCACAATGAAAGTCTCCTCTATGAAGTCCTCTGATAAGTTCCTTCCAGCCATCAGAGTCAGAAAGTCTTTCTTATTATTACTAAGGCTTATCCTGTTAAGTCAGCACTCAGTGGGTCCCAATTATTTCCTGCACATCTGTGTCTCTGTTAGAGTCAATATTCCTTAAGGACATGCACTTGCATATACTTCTTCTGTAGATCCCCACAGTGTCCATCACAGAATGCTTCACATAGAACAAATACTGCTGATTAACTATTTTATACGAAATCACTTGACAATTATGTCATATGGAAGAAAGACCAGAAGAATAAAGAAAAAGTATACTCAGAAATTAAAAAAAATAAGTACTTGTCTTAAAGTTAGAGAAATAAATTGATTTCATAATTACAAAAGAGGTAGTGCTCATCAAGGCACAAGAATAAAGAATAACAAAAACCGCCCAATTTACTAAATTCATTATCTCACTAAATTCACAATCATCCTGTGAGGTGATTAGGCAGGTGCTCTCACTGTTTTACAAACGAGGACAATGGTCTTCCTAGACCCCCAAGGCTAGTTAGTCATCACTGGGTCTAGGACACCAATTCCAATCTTGTGACCATCAGTGCCAAACTCTTTTCATTATTTTATAGGAGTTTGTTTTTCCAACGAAAAAAGATGAGAAAGTTGTGGCAAATTACAGGTCAGTGACACGCCCTTAAATATGATTCTGAAAGATGAATTAGATAGAAGAGAGTGGGATTGCTGCAGAAACAGAGATCTGTAAGACAAAACACTCCACGGTGTTTTTCTGAGGCCATGAATAGGTTAACAAATACACCACCACTGGAGAACAGACTGAAACCAAGAGTGAACTGTTTGGAACAGGAGACAGAACAAAAGCCTAGGGGTTCAAAGAAGAGAGGGCAAAAGCTCTTATCAAGAAACAACCCAAACCCTTTCACACCCCATAATGAGCTTGTTGGCACATAATCCACAAATCCCCAAACAAAACAGCATTTTAGTTTTTCTCTAATTGGGCACCTGGGCGGCTCAGTCAGTTAAGCTCCAACTTCGTCTCAGGTCATGATCTAATGTTCATGAATTTGAGCCCTGAACTGAGCTCTGTGCTGACAGCTCAGAGTCTACTTTGGATCCTGTCTTTCCAGTCTTTTTGCCCCTTCCCTGCTCAGGCCTGCACTTTCTCTCTCTCAAAAATAAACATTTTTTTAAAAGTAAAAATTAAAATTAAAATTGTACTTCAGAGGGGTGCCTGGGTGGCTCAGTCAGTTAAGCATCCAACTTCGGCTTAGGTCATGATCTCGTGGTTTGTGAGTTCAAGCCCTGCATCAGGCTCTGTGCTGACAGCTCAGAGCCTGGAGCCTGCTTCAAATTCTGTGTCTCCTTCTCTCTTTCTCCCCGCTCATACTCTATTTCTCTCTCTCTCAAAAATAAATAAAGATTTAAAAAAATTTTTTTAAATGTATTTCAGAAATCTTTTCAATGAATGGATTTACTTTCATTGCTTTTAAATGCATACAGGCTTTCATTTAAATTATCCATGTAACTTTTCAGATTAAATAAAATAAACTACACCAATCTAGAGCAGTTTGGTTGAAATAAAGACTTCCTAACTCTAAAATACGTAATTAACCTCTGTGGTTAGGTCATGACTTGAGAGTTAATCTTTCTGTCTCAAACACACAGGCACTTAGCATGTCTCTGCTTATTGTAAAGCAAAGGAACTGTCTTTTACATTTTTCTTGCTCACATTTTAGTATCATTCTATCCTTATATGGTCTTTAATGTCCTACCCTGAATACTTAAAATGAGAATTTTAAGTCACAAGAGATCACCTCATGGACACCTGCTCTAAGTCTCTCAAAGTAAGAATACTTAAGGGCATACAACTCAATTAAAACTTTGATTTTAGGAATTTTTGTGTCGCTTCTTAACTTTAGGCTGTATACATTTTTTAAAAGTAATGACTACACCCACTGTGGTATTCAAACTCATGACCCTGAGATCAAGAGTCACACGCTTCACTGACTAAGCCACCCAGGCGCCCCCGTATTACACTTCTGAATGACAGCTGAATGAAGTGTAACTTACATGCTATCACATCCACTTTTTGTAAAGTGTGAATTGAATGATTTTAATAAATTTATGGAGGTGTTCAACCACCACCACAACCTAGTTTTAGAATATTTCCATTATCCCCAAAAGTTCCCTCATGCCCAAATGCAGTTAAATCTTCACATCCAGCCCCCAGCCCACACACCCACTAACCTGCCTTTTGTTTCTCTGTGACTTTCCTGGACATTTCACATAAATGAAATCATGCTGTATGTGTAATACATGCATTTCATGTAGCGTAATGCTTTTGAGGTTGACTGTTGTTGCAGGTATCAGTAGTTAATTTCACTTAATTGCTGAACTGTAGTTTGTTCTATGGATACACCAAGTTTTGCTTCTCCACTCACCTGCTGATGAACATTCACATTGCTTCCGCTATTTTAGCTATTGTAAATAACGCAATGAGTGTTTATGTACAAGTTTGTGTGTGAATATTTCATTGTTTTCATTTCTCTCAGGCAGATTCCTGGGAACAGGACTGCAGTCATATGGTAAATTTATGCTTAACTTAAAGAAACCTTGCCAAACTGTTTTCCAAACTGGCTGTACTATTTCACATTCCTACCAACAATGCATGAGGGTTTCAGTTTACCTACATCCTCAATAAAACGTAGTAATATCTGACTTTTTTTAAATTATAGTTCATTCTAGAGGGTTTGAAATAATACCTCATTGTTGTTTGTTGTTTTGTTTTGTAACGATTAATGAAATGTTTAATCATTAAATCCTCTGCCTGTTGTAAAATCAGGTTATTTGTCCAGTTATCAATTTATGAGTCCTTCATATGCCAATCATTTATCAGATGATAAAATCTTATGCCAATCTTATGATTGGCATAAGATTTCTGACTCAGTAAGATCTACTGAGTCAGAAATCTTTTCTCCCCATTTGTGGCTTGTCTTTTCGTTTTCTTCACAATGCTTCTAAATAACAAGGTGTTTTACTTCTGATGACTAACACTGTGTTTGTCTTTTGTGGATAGTGCTTTTGGAGGAAGAACTTTCTGTCCCAAATCACAAAGACTTTCTTCTATGATTTCTTCTGGGGAATATATATAGTTTTACTTCTTACATTTTGTCTAATGTCTATTGTGAGGTAACTTTTACATAGTGTAAGGTAAAGGTCTTAGTTCTTGTCTCTTTTGCATCTGAGAACAACTGTTCCAGCACCATCCGCTGAAAAGACTATCTCTTCCCACCAAAATGTCATAGCACCTTTACCAAAAATCAATGGAGTATAAAAGAAGGATTTTACTTCTAGACTCTCAATTCAGATCCATCAGTCTAAATGCCTATCCTTTACACCAATGCCACAATGCCCTATGATTACTGAAGTTTTGAAATCTAGAAGTGTGAAGTCTCCCAACATTGTTGTTCTTCAAAATTATCTGGGCTATCCCAAGGACTCTAAAATTTGAGGACTCGCTTATCAATTTCTATAAAACATCAGCTATTCATTCTTGAAAATTTTTTTCTGCCACTTTCTCTCTTCTCCTTTGGGAGAGGGTCCCACAGGACTTTGAGACTCTGTTCATTTTCTTCAATTTTTTAAAAACATTTGTTCTCTGGAGTGGATAATTTCTATTGCTCTATCTTCAAGCTCATGAATTCTTTCTTCTGCTATTTTGAATCTGTTGTTCAAGTCCTCAAGTGATGTTTTTCGTTTCCAAAATCATACTCTTCAATTCCATGACTTCCATATTGCTCTTTTTGATAACTTCTACATCCTTTATTGAGAGTCTCTATGCATTGGCTCACTGGTGCCATTCACTGTTGTCATGTTTTCCTTTAGTTCTTTGCGCATAGTTAATGTTAATCCCTTTGAGGTCTATCTGTGTTAAGTTCAGCATCTGGGAACACAGGGGCAGGTTCTGCAGACTCTTTTTGAGAATGAACTGCAGTTTCATACTTCCTTGCAGAGCCTGTTATCTTTATGTTGACATTATGAAACCAGACATTTCAGACAATGTAATGTTGCAACTCGAAATTCTGATCTTTTTTTGCCTTTAAGGTTGCTGTCTTGTTTGTTTGCTCATCTTGTTTAGTAATGTGACAGTAGGCTACATCTGTGAAATGTGCTTCCTCTCTGGTGAGCAGCCGCTGATGTCTCTGCTCAGTTTTGTTTTTTCCAATATTCTTTTCTTACTTCTTCTCAAGACTAGCTTCCTAAGAACTGCCACTGTGCCTCACGGAGATTAGCTGTCAGCCAGTTACTGCACACAGGTGGTGCTCAAACTTCTCAAATTAGTAAGGCTTCCGTCATCTGCTAACGGTCTGGCTGTCGGGAGAGAAAGTTCCAAGGTCTGGTCACTTCCAATCCTGCCTGGGTTACTTCTGCAGGTCCTTCTGAGTCTCCAATGTGCGTGCACAGTCTCAGGGTCATCCAGGAGTGTAAACAGCTCTAGCTCAGTGGTCACCACTGAGTGTGTGGTCTCAGAGCAAGAACACATCTGGCTACAACCTTGGTCTGGGAGGGCCAGACGTTGGCCTTTCTCTACCTGCCTGTCCCCACAAAGTCACTTCCAAGGACAAGAGGTTGGGTGTACGTGTCACTCACCTTTCTGTCCCTGCAGAGCAAGCTGTCAGTCCTTGCCACCTGCCCCGCTCTGGCAGAAACTCCATACAGCATAGCCTGGGGAGTGTGGGAAGCAGCCCCTGGCCAAACACCACAGCTTCTCATTGTTCTTACACAGAGTTTGGCAGTTTTTCAAAACATAAACGTGCCTCAGATCATTGAATGCCTCTGGTTGATTTCCAGAACACTAAAGTGGGTGCTTTGATCAGTTCTGTCCAGTTGCATACTTGCTTTCTTTTAAGAAAATTTGCTGATCTCCTCACTTGGTCACAGCCGGAAGTGCCACCCTTCTGTTTGCCTTCTGATCCATAAGAAAGAGTTTTTCTTTCTTATGAATTTTATTTTGACAGATTTCAAAAACCAAAAAATTAGAGAGAACATAACGAGCATCTCTGTACTCAACTCTCAGATTAAGTGACACATTACAGATATGTCCAAACCTCCTCATTTATTCTCCCTGATCCTACTTAAATTTCCTTCTCCAGAAAGAACCACAATCCCAAAATTTGGTATTTGCTAATCTAATGTGTGCTTTTGTTATTTGATACCTATATACATGCGTATATGGCAACTACTGTCTTGCATTTTTTAATCACATTCAAATGCTATTTGTATATATTCTTCTACAACTTACTCTTTTTTGCTCGTTATTATGTTTTGGGGATTTATTCATGTAAATACATGTGGCCCTAATTCACTGACACTGAAGTGCTGTATAAATATGCCACTATCACTCTGTTCTCCTAGGATGGACATCTGGGTGTTTCCAGTCCTCTACCGTTACAATGGTGCTATGAATACTCTTGTGTGTTTCCCACACACCCAGAGTAACAAGGGTCTAGAGGATGACAGAGAGGGGCTGTGAGTGTTTGTGTAAATACGTGAAATCTCCCACTGGCTCCCACACAGCTGGAGGTAGAAAGTGGGAGATCTCATGAGAAGGGTAAATAAACAGCGGTTGTCCTTCAAACTGGGGACACATGGCTTTCCACAGAATCTAGGTTTAGAGTCACAAGAGGCCTTCCCAGACAGGAAGCAACTTGTCCAACAACACGGAGCAAGTCGGTGGGAAATTTGGGCCTAAAACCTAGGTTTCCTGTTTTCACTTCCTTGTTTCTCAAAGCAAGATCTGTGGACTAAAGGCATTAGCATCACCTGGAAATTTGTTAAAAATACAGACTCTCAGGCTGTATCCTAGATATGCTGAATCACAATTGCATTGTAACAAAATGCCCAGGTGGTCTGTATGTACACTGAAGTACTGAAAAATATTCTAGACCATGTGGGTAGGCATGAAATTACTGGATCACCAAGTATGCATTCTTTAACAACATCACATAATGCCAAATTCCTCTCCAAAGTACGGTACCAATTTACTTTCCCACAGTCCTCTAAGTTTTTAGGTGTCTAATTAGGACATGAAACCATTTCTTACTGCTCTTATGTCTACTTTCATTCCACTTGCCTCACCAAGGTTCCACCTCCTAAGAGTATATCCACAAACTCTAGTCCTAAATTTCCTTACCTGTGCTATGATACACTAAACTGTGATGAAAGGATTACATGGTCAAATAAGTTTGGGAAATCACAGGTTAATCTAGGTAGAAAAGTTCTTAACCTTAACACTCCTCAGAGATCTCAGAATGTTTACCAGGAGCTGCTACAAGCAAACTACATTTCAAGCATTTTCCTAAACTTATTTTACCATTGACCTGTTTTCTGCCATGCATCATCTATGAACATATCGGAATTAACTTACATTTCAAGGAACACAGATGGAAATCTGTGCTAATTTGTAGACGTTTCCTTCCTTTTTAAAACAAAAATCATTTAAAAAATTTAAAAAAAGATATTGATATCCTCCTGATAGTCCCCAGATCTCATACTTGAGAAAGACTTGTTCTAGCTACTTCTCCGCAGTTTTGTGTGTGTAAGGTAACATCACCAGAAAAGAAAAATATTTTCTTTGCTCGGATGAGTTTCTCCCTCCCCATTTTTCTTCATGTTTTCAGTAATAAGAAATCAGTATGGAATGATCAGGTCCAAAATTTCAAATAGTTTGTCTTGGCTCTGAAACAGGCAAGGAGAACAAACCGGCACCTGCGCTGAGGCCTAAGCAGAAAGGGTCTCTAACCCAGAGCTCCCACACGGACGGCCAGCTGCATCTGACTGCCCCTAAGCTCCTTCTGGTTTCCCTGAAGAAATTAAAAGTTACAGGTCTCCAGGGATCTCTGGATAGAGAAAATCATTCTTGAGATTTCATTCTTTGTGTTTCCCTACAGTTTGTTTTTCTGCAGCGAGCCTGTGTTACTTCTGCAACTAGAAAAAATACAGTCCTAAAAGGTTTGACTTGAAAGGAAGAAACAAATCAAAGAATAAAATTTAAATCCATCTCATTACTCTCTCAAAATACACACGGAAGGTGACCCTCAATTAGGGTGAGGAGGCCTCTGAAAGGTAACTGTCTAAAATTGATTATATGAAAATTATATGATTAAAAGTTGATTCTTTCTTTCTTTCTTTCTAATGTTTTATTTATTTCTGAGAGAGAGAAAGAGACAGTGTGAGCAAGGGAGGGTGAGAGAGAGAGGGAGACACAGAAACTGAAGCAGGCTCCAGGGTCTGAGCTGTTAGCACAGAGCCCTACGCGGGACTCGAACCCATGAACATGAGATCATAACCTGAGCCGAGTCGGATGCTTAACCGACTGAGCCACCCAGCTGCCCCAAAAGTTAATTTTTTTAAAGAAGTCATTAACTTTAAAATATTTATGAATACGGGGCGCCTGGGTGGCTCAGTCAGTTGAGCATCCGACTTTCACTCAGCTCTTGGTCTCATGAACTCACGGTTTATGAGCTCTAGCCCCACATTGGACTCTGTGCGGACAGCTTGGAGCCTGGAGCCTGCTTCAGATTCTGTGTCTCCCTCTGCCCCTCCCCCACTCATTCTCTTTCTCTCTCTCAAAAATGAAAAAAAACACATTAAGGTATTTATGAAAACAGAACTAAACTTCATCTAGGTTTCAACTCTAAGAGATGAGCGACACTGGCGGAGCTGTGTTCAGTCCCGCTCCTGCTGCCATCCTCCTGGTCTGTGAGATGGGAGAGCACCCACACCACACACAGGTACGGTGATGACTAAGAAAATATGTATTAAAAAGCTCCACATCATATATCAGCAGGGAAACACAAATTAAAACAACTTATTAGAATGGCAAAAATCCAGAACACTGACAGCACCAAATGCTGGCAGTGATGTGGAACAGCAGGAACTCTCATTTGCTGCTGGTGGGAGCGCAAAATGGTAGCGCCACTGGGGAGGATGGTTTGGCAGTTTATAAAATGAAACGTGCTTTTACCATACAGCTCAGCAATCACGCTCTTTGGTATCTACCCAAAGGATGTGAAAACATGCTCATACAAAACCTGCACACAAATGTTTATATCAGCTTAATTCATCATTGCCAAAACTTGGAAGTAACCAAGATGTCCTTCAGTAGGTGAACAGATAAACTGTGGTACATCGAGAAAAAGGAATATTGTTTGGGCACCTGGGTGGCTCAGTCAGTTAAGCGTCTGACTTCGACTCAGGTCATGGTCTCATGGTTCATGGGTTCAGCTCTATGCTGACGGCTTGGAGCCCGGGGCCTGCTTCTGATTCTGCGTCTCCCTCTCTCTCTCCCCCTCTCCTGCTCACTCTCTGTTTCTTGCTCTCAGAAATAACCATTAAACAAAAAAGTAAAAAATAAATAAATAAATAAACAAAAAAGAAAGAAAATGGAATATTTAGCACTCAAAGAAATGTACTATTGGGCCATGAAAAGACACGGAAGAAACCTAAATGTATAATACTACGAAGTCAGTCTTGCAAAGGCTACACACTATAAAATTCCAACTACAGGACATTCTAGAAAAGACAAAACTATGGAAATAGTTTTTTTAAAAAATCAGTGGTTTCCAGGGGTGGAGAAGTGAGAGGGGTGGATGAATAGGCAGAGCACAGAAGATCTTGAGGGCAGCAAAAATACTCTGTATGATACTATAATGATGGATACGTGTCCTATGTGTCCAAACCAGCAGAAGTGACCCCCAAAGTAAACCAGGGACCCTGGGTGATTATAATAAGTCAATGCAGGTTCACTGGCTGTAGCAAATGTACCGCTGTGGTGGGGGTGTCGATACTGGGGGAGGCTCGGCATGTGTGGGGCTGTAGGGGAAATCTCTGTACTTTCCACTCAATTTTGCTGGGAACATAAAACTGCTCTAAAGAATAAAGTCTATTATAAACCCCTCCCCCCAAAAACTCATAGTCCAGTGCCTGGAATATGCATAGTAAGTGCTCAATAAATTGCAACTACTGTTATTAAAGCAGTTACATTAGAAATGAAGAAACACTGTTTCTACTATAATTGTACTAATCACTGAGTCAGTCTCAACATTTATCCTGGTAAGACAAAAAGCATCCTTCTAATCAAGAAGTAATCCTTGAGAGTTCATAACATATCTGGACAAGTGATTCTGAATGGAATACATGTTATTTTTCAAAGTTAAAAAGTAGAATGTAGAAATGCAAAATGACTGAGGATTCAGTCACAGCCAGTTATGTAGTAAGTCCAAGTTTTACAAATTCTGATATGGTCATTATTTAAGAAAAAGATTTAATTAAAAGAAAAAGACATGCATCTCAATAAACCAATGATAATACCAGAAATGAACATAAAAAAATGAATATAACCATAGGATTATATTGTAAATGGTATGGGTTCAGCGGTGGTAGAATGCTTACCCACAAGGCACTAATTTCTAGAAGGAAAAACAGAATTCACACAACCCCCTGGTTTTATTTACCTGGATGAGTCATGGTGACGGGCTCCTCTTTGGATTTATTATTGTAGATGACCACGGCCACTGCATTATGGAAAGCAGCCCGTGATATTTTCTCTTTAAATGTGCAATTTCCCCTCTGCAGCAAGGCAATCCACTGTTTGATATTAGGAGGGACAAAGAACCGTGTTTGAGGATCACAGCCCAGATGATCAGCAACTAAACAGAAACAGAAAAAATACCATTAGCTTTTTACTCAAGTAAAGGTATATAAAATCGATCTTTATCAAAGTGCTCAACTGTTCCCCAAGCCCTCTGGATACCCAAAGCACTTCAAGCAGCTCACTGTCAACAGAGCTATGAATATAGCCGTGAAGCACAATACGATGAACCTGCATCCACATCTGTACAGGGAGAGCGATACTCCACTGAGATGTTACCCATAGTGCAGATTAAAACCCTGAAAAATTCTGTGTAACTTCAGACTCTGATTGAGGTAAAAAAGACTGATAATGCCCAGTGGAGGCTGGTGAAGAGAGGAGGAGAAATGGCGAACACAGAAACCCCAACACCCAGGTTACTGACCTACCCTGACTTCTGCTCATTCGTTCACATCTAACTCTTTGCTCCACATTCCCTACCCTACTCCCCCTCCCCCACCCCACCTCCATGCTGCAGAGAGAGACTGATTTTGCTTGAGGTAAATGAGGCCAAATTAACCTTTGTTTCAGTTACCAAGTGGTCTTGTTGAAATTCAAGCATGTTTGAACAAATTTCTTAATAAGTGTCTAAGGAAATCAGGAAAGGTAAGTTTTGGCTTGTATTTGAAAGTAACATGAAACTAGAAACTAGAATAGATTATTTCTCTAGCTTACATTTTACTGGTAAAAATGACAATTTCACACTAAGATACATATATACAGTAAAACCTTGGACGGTGAGGAACTTGTTCTGCAAGTGCTCCACAGGATGAGCAAACATTTCTAATACATTTTAACTTGATAAATGGGTGATGTCTTGCCCAACTAGTAGTACGTGACATCAAATATCACATGATCACAACTGAGCCAATGGTTCTTCTCTCTCTCTCTCTGCAGGATTCTGGGTGATGGACTCCCATGCTCAGATGCTCGGTCTCAAGCAGCGGTGTTTGGCAGAAATCAGTGATTTTTCAGAACACTGGAAGGTGCCCACAACTGGTACTAGTGTATTTTTGTCACTTCAAAGCACCTATGGACAGTCCTGTGCTTTTCCACACAAGAGTCAGCTTAGGAATGCCTTGCTTTATTCTAAGTCAGGCTGCCTGCAGATTGAGACCCTTTCCTCTGCTGCCTTATTGCCAGTTACATTAAATACAGAACATGACAAGGATTTACTAATACTGTACTGCAGTCAACATCCGTGTGAGTATATGCAACGGCCCCCATGTAGAAAAAGATTCCACTGAGCCAACAGATAGCAGTGATTCCGTGAGTGACAGTGAAAGTCGCCCTACACAATAACCCTCCTCTCTCTTGTCTCCCTCACCCCAGCCACAAAGGTTTTCAAAGGTAAGTGCAGGTTCATTTGTATATTTTTCTTTATACTTTGTGTTTTATTATTTTGCATTATATTACAGCATTATAGTAATTTTTATAGGAGTATTCTTGGGTTGTGGAATGAATCATCCAAGATTTCTTATGGGGGAAATTCGCTTTCATGTACAAGTGCTTTCCAGAATGAATTACACTCGCAAACCAAGGTTTTACTGCATTAACTTTACTACCCCCACCCAACTAACAAGACACATGGAGACACCACGACTATGTGGGACTAACTAATCATAACTGCATGGCCATCGTTGTGGATCTGGGGGAGTTTGTTGCACATACTGGAAGTACTACACTGGAACCTGTCAAGCTGAGCTCCACAATTTGGTCATCAGTGCTCTGCCACCCTTTGCAAATCTTAAGAAGCCACCCCTGGCTGCCTTTCCCACAACCCATCCGCACACTTCTAACAGGTTAAAGTGAAAGGGAAGGGTGGTCCAGAGAGGGGCAAGAAGTCACAAGGGTGAAGTTCGCAGACCACCACACGCAGTGCCAGAGGATGGCAGCCCCTAGGCCTCCCGGAGTCAGTCACTGCTGGTATTGCGCCGGCTGGCGGGGAGACGACAAAAGGGCGACACTAAAATGAAATAAATATTTTTTCTGTCTTTTTTCCTTAAATAGTTTATTGTCAAGTTGGTTTTCATATAACACCCAGTGCTCATCCCCACAAGTGCCCTCCTCATGCCCATCACCCCCCTTCCCCTCTCCCGCACCCCCATCAGCCCTCAGTTTGTTCTCAGCATTCAAGAGTCTCTCATGGTTTGCCCAGACTCTTAAACACAGAGAACAAACTGGTGGTTGCCAGAGGGGAGGTGAGTGGGGGATGGATAAAATAAAGAGGATTAACAGCACACTTAAAAAAAAAAAAATTAATACAAGTATTAAATCAGTATCAACCAGTAATAAACCATATGAAAAGACAACACCAGTGAGGGAATATTTGCTTTCCACACCCCAGCAGCGCACTACTTAGCAAAAGAAATGAAACGTTTACACTGGGCTGTGAAATGTAGAGATGCCACTAGCTTCAGAGAAATGGTACATCTATCATTCCCGCTTACAGAGTATTTTTCCTGAAATCCTCTGACCATCATGGTGAAGGATCGCAATGACAGCGGACCTGCTGCCAGAGGCATCCTGATACAGTGGGGATCAGGGATTTTGCAATGTCGCAGCTTCTATCGGTGACAAGTACCACCCTTTCCCTTAAGACAGTGTCCGCACTCGGCAACTTCAGGCCTTTCTCAATCAGAGTACGTGGGTGGAAAAGAGCCTGTATCAGGATTTTAGTAGTTACCTATTGCAAGACACAGTCGAGGCATCGCAAAACTCTGAAATCTAAAACAGACTGTTAACCCGCAGTGAAACCTGTTTCCCAGATAAGGACGCGGCTTTAAAATACAAGCATCTAGGCTACGTGTCACGGTAGCCTCACTGCCTGTTTCAGGACAGCTCCCAACACCACGTCCAAAGAGAGCAAGAGCAGCGCTGGGGCTCAGTGTTCCATTTGTAACAGTGCAAGATCCGCTGCTGCGCAGATCCTAGGAGGAAGTGTACGGTCAGGAATGGCTAAAAAGATCTGTATTCTTGTCTTCCGCAAAAGATTCATGTTTCTGTGACTTATCCCACCTCTCCCATGGTTGCACACGTCTTCACAGTGGAGTAAGGAAGACACAGGATGGTCATGGAATTGGCAAGATGTGGGGTCCACATTCTAGATAACTACTTTCCTAGCTGAGCAACTGCCCCAGGTTCAATGATCTCCTCTTCAATTTTTACTTATTTACAAAGATTGAGTTAAAAAATTCTAATCTCACAAAATAAATAAAATTTTAATCTCACAAGGGTTATGTATGTGAAAAAGGCTACACTAATTCTTCTATTCTTAAGTACTGAAAAAAAATTACTTTCCTTTAGTTTTACGGGTGTCATCCTATCTGGTCCTAGTGTTCCAGTTTGGCACTGTGGGGATTTTCTGTGCCGATGTGTGTGAAATCCACCCACAGCTCAGCAGCACATGTCTGCCCCACATCAACAGCTTCTGTTCCCAAGTCTCATTCCCTCTCCCTGTTGTGCTGACAGTGTCGCTGTCCACTTAGAAGATTAGCACTTTGGGGGTGCCTGGGGGCTCAGTTGGTGGTTGGGTGTCTAGCTCTTGATTTTGGCTCAGGTCATGATCCCAGGGACCTGGTAACAAGCCCCACCTTGGGCTCTTTGCTGAACACGGAGCCTGCTTGGGATATTCTCTCTTTCTCTCTGCCCCTTTCCCACTCTCTCTCTCAAAAAAAAAAAAAATATATATATATCTATATCGGCACTTCAATAACAGTCCCCATTTCCAAAACTGAAAAGACAGAGGAAGGAGCGCCTGGGTGGCTTAGTCGGTTAAGCGTCCGACTTTCGCTTAGGTCATGATCTTGCGGTTCGTGGGTTCGAGCCCCGCGTCGGGCTCTGTGCTGACTGCCAGCTCAGAGCCTGAAGCCTGTTTCAGAGTCTGTGACTCCCTCTCTCTCTGACCCTCCCCTGCTCACGCTGTCTCTCTCTCTCTCTCTCCTAGAAATAAATAAAACATTAAAAAAAAAAAAATTAAAAAAAAAAAAAGAAAAGACAGAGGAAAAGTTGCAACCATGAAGCAAAATCTAGCAAACATACTGAAGGAGAACTTTAAAATTCTCTTAAGGAATCCCCACCCCTTATTCTACCAACAACTTCATGATCCAAACAAATTCCAACATAGACTGTGTGAGCAAAAGAATGTCCTTGGCTTCTTAAATTCACCCAAATCATCATCCATAAAAGGTCTCTGAAAACATTTACATCAGCAAGAAGATGCAATAACAAGCAAGAATTAAATATTCACGTTCCTGTTCAAGGAAGGAGTTTTCATTATTCAGAAGAAGTAAGAGGTTTTCATACCACTTAATACTGTAGCATGCTTATTTTATCTATTCATTTCTTCTTGTAATTAAAAAATAACTTCAACAGTGAAAATGTTAACATCTCTACAACAACTTCCCAAGACTGAGGACTAACTGGTTAAGTGGCCCTACTTCACAATTTAATACCTGTTGTTTACACTTGAAGCAATTTATTAAGTGAAGACACAGTGTGGCATAAAATATCTATGCAATTAGGAGCCATTAAAATTTATCAATAGCAATTTTGCACAAATTCAAAATCATTTTACTTTTTTTTTTTTAAACTGCCAAATTTAGAAGAGGACTTCACCTCTGACTTTTTGCATGTATTAGTTATGGTGTCAGGAAAAACTTTTAGGAAGTCATCATGGAAATCTGAAGTTGCAGAGGATATAAAATACAGTATTTCAGTATGTTACAATTTTACTTATCAATTATACTTCAATAAACCTGAAAAAATGTTATAGTACAGAGAAACAGAAAAACTTCATTTTTTTTGTATGGTCTTTCCTGTTGGGTCCAGAAACAATAACGAGACTTTTCTGTATTCCTTCACAAGAACCAAATAATTATTGACAGGAACAATCACGGAATCCTCACCTCAACGAACATTAACTTAAATGCTCAGCAACATCGTAAGTACCAAAGAGAAACATCATAGAACCAAACACTTCAGTCCTGAGTCAACAGGAACCTCTAAAGGTACTGGGGAAGCATGCCTGGCACAGGAACATCAATACTGGTTGGTAGTATGAAGTACCAGCATGAAGGTGCTTGGAAATCTAGGAAAGGAAAAAAGCAACAGGATGGTGCAGGTTTACAGGGTGCTGGAGCCTGAATGGAACCCTGGGAAACGCTAAGCAGAGAGAAGGGGTGCAGGAGTGACCGGTGTAAGAACAGAGAACAGAGACTAAGCCCTTCTTCTGAACTCTCCCAAAAATCAAGCAAGATGATACCTAATCGAAGGGACTACACTATGCAAATCTCAGATAACTGAATACTGAAAAGAAGACCCTGTCTGAAATGGGAAAAGAGGAAGAATATTCTGGCACAGAGTCTGTAAATATTTAAAGGGCTCTATGAATGAGTAAATAAGTAAGTAAGCAAGCAAGCAAGCAAGCAAGCAAGCAAGTAAAGAAATAAAAGCTCTCTTCCCCAGGCAGCCTGAAACTCCACTTTGGTTCATCTGAGTTAGTAAGACCTTGTCTTGTGAAATGCAAACACTCCATCTAGCACGGAGCAGTCACCACGTTATGGTGTGGGGGTAATGCTTCCTCCCACGCCTGACGACTACCAACTGGCTGCTGTGGTTAAGAGTCAGGCGGGGCAGGGGCACGTGACGAAAGGTCCACGGCATAGTCACCCCGGTGCGCCTCATTGCTCTCAGAGCCTGAGTGTCTGGTTTCCTCTGTCTGAAATGCCAATCCCATCACTTCCTTGCTGACGACCTCCCAAACCTCAGGACTCTGCCACAGTTCCTCCTCCGGAACAGCCTCCCAGCCTCCTAAGGCTGAGTTGGGTGCTTTATGCGTGTTTGCGTGGCATCTGGAGAGGACATTTATCCTACTGTGCAGCGACTGGCTGACTCCTGAGTCTCTCCTGGCGTGTGAGACTTAGCATCTCTCCAGTATGCCTGGCACAGAGTACACACTTCACCTCCTAGGTGATGGCAGAAAAGGAAGAACCACAGAAGGAAATTGAGCAAGAACTGATACAAAGAACGAGTTTGTGCCAAGGACTGCTGTTTCATGTGTCCTGACTGGTATAATGTTCTATCAGCTGTTTCCTGCAAAAGAAGTAAAAATACAAATCAGCCTAATTAGTTACTCTAGATCTAGATGTTTCCATGGTCAGGTATGTTCTGGTTGTTTCCTATTTCCACATTAGATTATAATCTTCTTTAATCTTCAGATTTCCTGCTTCTTACTTTGTCTTTCCTTATCTCCCCCCAACCCCACCCCCCATTAAATTCTAATTTTATGATTCAAAGGATAAAATGTAATTCGTTGTTTCCAGTTTCTTAATTTTTAATGTTTAGCTACTTTCATCCCTTCATCCACTTCCATTGATATAACTTATTCTTTTATGATCTTTATACTTTCACTTAAATCTAGCATCTTTTCATTACTTCAGCGTTTCGTCTTGTTGAAATGTTTTGCTCTTCCTTTTGTCTTAATTTCCTGTTAACACACTTGTAAGTTTCAGCGTTTTCTCTTAACCTTGCATCCACTCTGTTCCTCTAATGTTCTTATCCCCTCCCCCCACCTCCTTGCGCTTCTGTTTGTGTTTTTCTTTTCTGGTAGCATGTATTATCATAATGGCCAGGAAGAATGGTCTGGACCCTAGACTTTCTTGATTTCTCAGGAACCTTCTATTAACGATTACCTCCTGTTTGTCTTTCTCCTCTCCAGCACACCTGCTGGTCCGTCCCTCCCATCTTAAAAATAAAGAAGAAAACATTTCATCCAGCCACTCTGTGAAAGTGCTCTGACTGAAGGTACCAATGACCCCAGCAGTGCTAAATCCTGGCACACTCTGTCCTCCTCCAAATGGACTCTCGGTAACACCCATCTCAGCTGAGCACTCTCCTGCCCTGGCTCTCAGGGCCCCCCTCTTTCACAGCCCTCCTTCCGAGTCCTCCTTCCTCACTCCTCTCCCTGCACCTGCACCTTCAGTGTGGACGTTCCTGAGCACTCAGACCACTTGGATGTAGATGCAGGACTCCCAAGGGCTAGAGGTTCTTTCTACCCTGATGGTACACTTCTTCCTTACTGGAACAAGGATGTTTACTAACATCTCGTGCTAATCAGCCCTTTCCTGAGAAACTATTTTTCATCACTTTTTAGTTAAATAAATTCACAGTTTCCAGCACATAAACTCTATCGGGCCAACAACATGCTAAGAATCAGGAGAGGAATATAGAAAATTATACACAGGGAAGGGATCTATTCAATCCCTTCTATTCCAAGCAGAAACTGGTCTCAAATTTAACAAGCATTTAACAGGCATTCTTGGGGCACCTGGGTGGCTCTTGATACCGGCTCAGGTCATGATCTTGAAGTTCCTGAGTTTGAGTCTGCACTGAAGCCCTGCGTTGGGCTCTGCACTGACAGCATGGAGCCTGCTTGGATTTCTCTCTCTCCTTCTTTCTCTGCCCCTACCCTGCCTGTGTTCTCTCTCCCTCTCAAAATAAATAAATAAACTTTAAAAAATGAGCTAATAGACATTCTTGAAGGCCTCCACCGGCTCCCATGGAGGGAGACGTGGGAAGGAATCTCTGTAGGCAGGTGGACAGTCTGTCACTCTGATTTGTTTGTTTCCAGGTTTCTCTGCCTCACTCCCAGGCAGGACCATGGGATCATCCTGGGGTCCTAAAGTAGATTCTGTTAGCTGCCCCCCCCTTAAAAAAACATAAACCTTTTTTAATCTGAGCATCTACACATCACCTCTCACCCAGCCATATGCTTTCAGTGACACCTACTTGGGCTCCAGCTCCAGGAAGAGGGAAGCTGACATGCAGTCTGAGATGAGCCACCGAGAAGTCAAGAACTTAACTACATTTGAGAAGAGGCCTTTTCTCCATTTCCTACGGGATGCGAATAAGGAAACGTGACCTAGCTGTTGCTGGCAGCCATTTTATGACAGAGAAGGAACGATCTTAGGACCAAGTTAAAGCTAAGATGACAAAGGGGAGGGACCAAAAGGAAAAAGATCGCTCCTAACACTACTACATGTTGAATCCCTGAAAGCGGCCCTAGCTCTGAAATTCCAGTTCTGATACAGAACACTCTGTGTATGCAGTGTATGCAGGCATTTGTTGCCTGAAGCTTTCACACTTGGCAGCCGTGATTGAGACTGGGGCTTTATCCTTGCTGAGGGGCTCCCTCAGTTCACCAGGATCCACGTCTGGCTACTCAAGCCCACCAAGAAGGCCAAACCTAAGGCGAAGGCTTCCCTGGGAAAGTCCTCTGACACAGGGAGGCAGCCAGGACATCCTTCCTTTGTCTCTTTCTGTCACTCAAGGGACATGGGAGCCATCTGGGAGAGGAGAGCTTTGTTGGAAGACTAACATCTCGAGCAAGGATTCTTGAGAAGGATCCATGTAGGCAGAACCCAAAAGGCTGGTGGAATGTGAATGAGGGAAAATCATCTTTACTTTCGCTACACTCGCAATGAAATCTAGCGTTTTCTTCATCTATGCCTGTAGACAAGAAAACATCTATAACTGTAACTAACAGCAATTACACTAGTTACTGCAGATATGGCAAAAACAGTGGAGACTAAACTCAGTAGACCCAACAGAGTAATCAAAATGATCAAACCCACTACTAGATCCTGTTACTTAATATGATCCTACGGAAGCACAAATATTTTAAATACGATACTGTTTCAGGAGACTTGGTTTCCTTTAGTCCTATCTACTTTTTCACTTAACCACTATTCTGAGAAGCAGCCCAAGGTTTTCTTTTTCACTAGGCTGCAAAAGGAGTCTCAGCTGCCAGGATTAGTAAATTCATATTACTTATGTGATATACTTGGATCCGTTTCTATTATTTTACTTTGTTCTCATTTATCCTGTTAATTGCTAAGCTTCTTTATACTACACCCCTCACTTCTGAATGCACTGATCATGTTTGCTCCTTCTCTTTCCTCCATTTATATATTCAAGTTTTGCTTTTTATTTTTAAAAAATTTGTTTATTTTTAAGAGAAAAAGAAATAATGGGGGAGAGGGAAGGGGGAGGGAAGGAGGGAGAGAGAGAGAATCCCAAGCAGGCTCTGCACTGTCAGCATAGAGCCCGACATGGAGCTCAAACTCAGGAATCATGAGATCATGACCTGAATCCAAATCAAGTCGGACACTTAACCACTGAGCTACCCAGGCGCCCCTCAAGTTCTACTTTTTAGAGGTTACTCTTAAAATGTTAACTTGCATACCTGATAAAGAGTTTATATTTAATCAACATCTCTATTTTCTTCCTGAATGACAGTTTCATAGGGCTACGACAACAAAGTCCTACAAAATTGGTGGCTTAAACAACAGAAATTTATTCTCTCACAGTTGTGAAGGACAGGAGTCTGAAATCAGGGTGCTGGCAGGGTCACGTTCCCTCCAAAGGTTTTAGTGGAACACTTTACTTGCCTCTCCCAGCTTTTGGAGGCCCCAGGTGACTCATAGTTTGTAGTTGCATCATTCCAACCTCTGTCTTTACATGGCTTTCTCTACTCTGATGGTGCCTTCACTCTGTCTCTAAAGAGAAGATCCTTATTGCTGGATCTAAGGCCCACTTGGGTATTGCAGAAGGCTCTCATCCCAAGATCTTAATTTAATTACATCTGCAGATGTCTTTTTTTCCAAATACTGTTTCCATATTCACAGGTTCTGGGACATGGACACCTCTTCCAGGAGGCCACCATTCAACCTACTTACTACAGAATGCAGCTCCAACCACCCCATTTCATCTTATGAGTAATTACCCAGCATCCAATTCTACCTAATCATCCCATCCCTAATATTTAATGTTTCATACAGTCAATGCTTATTAAATGTTACCTACAGATACTCGTCAGTCCTTATGTTAGTCTGGGATCTCCAGAGAAACAGACTAATAACGGGTATGTGTGTGTGTAAAAAGATTTATTACAAGGGATTAGCTCATGTGATTACAGAGGCTGACAAGTCCTAAGATCTGCAGGGTAAGTCAGTAAGCTGGAGAGCTGCTGTGGTTCCAATTCAAAGCCTAGCCTAGCAGGCTGAGACTCAGGAAGAGCTAATGCTTCAGGTGGAGTCCAAAGGCAGGAAAAAGCGAATGTCCCAATCTGAAAGCAGTCAGGCAAGAGGAGTTCTCTCTTACTGGAAGGAAAATAAGCTCTTTTGTTTCATTCAGGCCTTCAACTTATTGGATGAGGCCCACCCACACTGGGGAAATCTATTTTGATCTGCTTTATTCAGTCTACCAACTTAAATGTTAATCTCATCTAAAACGACCCTCACAGAAACACCCAGAATGTCTGACCAAATTATCTGGGCCCCTATGAAGGTGACACTTAAAATTAACCATTACAGTCCTCCTCACATCTTACTTTTTCCTTGTGTGTTTCATTTCCTTCTTCCTTGTTAGAATAATAAGAACATCCTTTTGAGTAAACCTGTCTGAAACATCTTTCATATGATCCTATTTTTGAATGACAATTTAATCAGGTAAAACATTCTAGGTAGTTACTTTTTCTCAGCACTTTGAAGACAGTGTTCCATTGTCTTCTGTTTTTTACATTGAGAAGGGACTGAAAAAAACATTATAATTGTGTAGGTTCTCAACTGTTGTTGTGTCTACTTTTCACTTTCCAATCTAGTATCTTTAAAAAAAAAACAAATATGTTTCTTATTTTTCTTCTAATTGGCAACTTTTACTTCTTTGGTTATATTTATTTTAAAGAAACAAATTTTTACAAGAAGTCATAAGAAGGCAACAAGGAGCTATCTTCTGTACACCTAGAGTGCTGGATATATCAATCAACATTGCAAGAAGGGTCATACATAGCTGAATTGTCAGCAAGTTTAATTGTCAATAACTATCCATTATCGTTTGTCTTCTATACTTAGTTACTGTGTATCTCAAATGGATTTTGATTATTTTTCATATCCTTACAACTTAAATACATCTGCTGGATGTTCTCCATGACATAATAAAAAGCATCTTAGGAGTAATTTTAAGTGATGGCTAATACAAATCACTATATCTGCAAAGTTATATTCAAAAATAATTTCTGTTACAACTGCAGAACAAATACCTCATGCAAGAGAGATGCTACAAATCGAAATAACTGAAAATCGCGGCTAGGACCTCACACAGATGTGGTACCATAGTACAATAGAAGTGTTAACCATTTAATCTACATCACTCCCCATTTCAAAGAAGCATGACAGTATTGACCATAAGTCTTTTTGAGGCTCTCTCTCTCTCTTTTTTTTTTTTAACTCCTATCCATCACAAGTTCCTCTTACCTCACTTGCCTACTCTTTCTCATTTTTCCATTGCTAGCCTCTTAGCTAGAGGTGTGTCACCAAGAATCAGCCATCGGCCCTCCTCTTTTCTCCGCGGGCAATGTCATCCACTCCCATGGCTTCAACCATCACCTGTATGAAGATAATGTCCAAATCTAAATCTCCCGTTCATGCTTTATTCTGTCATTTTCAGTGGCTTGCTAGACATTTCTCCATGAATACGGAGTATCTCAAACTCATTATCTTTCCCCCTCAAATGTGATCTTTTCAGGAATTCCTGACTAACAGCATCATCATTTACCTAAACACACAAGACCGAAAACTCTGTTGAAAAACAAGGAAGTGGCAATTAAGAGACAAAACTAAATGGAGTGTTAAGTTTTCTTGGCTGCCACCAAAAAACCCACCAAGGCAGAGCAAAGCCACTGACTACACCTCAACACTGCTGAGGCACAGAGAGACGGAAGAACAGCATCAAGGGCCAGGGAGTATCTGAAGGCATTATTTCCCCTTCAGCTTTACCGAGATATAATTAAGTAAAACCAATATATATTTAAAGTGTACATAGTGATCTGATATATCTATACAATGTGAAATGATTACCACAATCAAGCTAATTCATATATCCATCACCTCATATAGTTACTTTTAATTATTTGTGTTTGGTGATACCACTTAAGATCTACTTTCTCAGTAAATATCAAGTATTCAACATAGTATTATTAGGTATGGTCACTGCACTGTGCAGAAGATCCCCATAACTTATTCTTATAACTGAAAGCTAGCAACACTGGAAGGCATTATTAATCCTTGGGCAGAAAAAGTAAAGAATGTGGGATCACCCCTATTTTGCTTTATTTGTTGCTTCTTTTTTCTGGTACAATACTTCTAGCAGTAATGACTCAGACACAATGACAATGTTAACAAAGACTAGACTACCTGGAACTTAATTTCTTTTTTTTTTTTTTTTTTTTTTTTTTTGGNTGCTCATCCCCACAAGTGCCCTCCTCCATGCCCATCCCTCCTCCCCCCCACATCCATCAGTCCTCAGTTTTTGTCAGCATTCAAGAGTCTCTCATGGTTTGCCTCTCTCCCTTTCCCCCACCATTTCCGCCCTTCTTCTCCCCCTTGTTCCTCAGTTAAGTTCTGGAACTTAATTTCAAACTTAGGAATGATGGATTACACAATACATTAAAAGGAACACACACCATGATCAAGTGGGATTTTTTTCTAGGGATACAATGATGGTTCAACCTCTATAACTCAATGTGATGCCCTACATTAATGAAATAGAGGATCGTATAATCATCTCAATAGATGTAGAATAAGCATTTGACAAAATTCAACAACTCTCAACAAAATGGGGATAGAGGGAATGTACTTCAACATAATGAAGGCAAGATATGACAAGCCCACAGCTACTATCATACTCAACAATGAAAAACCTAAAGCTTTTCCCTTTAAGATCAGGAATAAGACAGGGATGTCCACTGTTACTGTTTTTATTCAATATAGTACTGGGAATCCTAGCCAGAGCAATGAGGCAAGAAAAAAAAATAAGAGGCATCCAAATCTGAAAGGAAGAAGTAATAGGGTCTCATGACATCATATAAAGAAAAACCCTTAAGATTCCATCAAAAAAACTGTTACAATAAATAAAGTTAGTAAAGTCACAGGATACAAAATCAATGCAGATAAATCTGTGGTATTTCTATACACTAATAATGAATTACTAGAAAGAGAAGTTAAGAAAGCAATACCATTCGCAATTGCATCAAAAAGAATGAAATACCTAGGAATAAATTTAACCAAGGAGGTGAAAGACCTGTATACTGAAAATTCTAAGACATGGATGAAAGAAACTACAGAAGAAACAAATAAATGGAAAGATATTCTGAGTGAAAGAATACTGTTAAAAATGTCCATACTACCCAAAGCAATCTACACATTCAGTGCAATCTCTAACCAAAATTCTAATGACATTTTTCACAGAAATGGAATAAGTAACCCTAAATTTTGCATGGAACCACAAAAGGCCATGAATCGCCAAAGCAATCTTGAGAAAGAACAAGCTGGAGGTATCACACTTCCTGATTTCGAACTATATTACAAACCTGTACTAATAAAAACTGTATAGTATTGGCATAAAAGCAGTCACACAGATCAATGGAACTGTTGAGAGCCCAGAAATCCACACATATATGGTCAATTAATTTGCAACAAAGGAGCCAATAATATACAACAGGGCAGGGCCAGTGTCTTCAATAAACGGTGCTGGGAAGACTGGATGGCGACTTGCAAAAGAATGAAACTGGACTGCTATCTTATACCAAACACAAAAAGCACCTCAAAATGAACTGAAGACCTGAACATAAGACCTGAAACCATAAAACTCCTAAAACAAAACACAGGCAGTAATTTCCTTGACATCAGTTTGGTAATTTTTAGATCTGACAACAAAAGTAAAGGCAACAAAAGCAAAAATACACAAGTGGGATTACATCCAACTAAAAAGCTGCTGCACAGCAAAGAACACTGTCAACAAAATGAAATGGGTTCTCCCTACTGAATGGGAGAACATACCTGTGATGCTTGTATCGGGTAAGGGGCTAATGTGCAAAATATATAAAGAACTCCTACAGCAAAAACATTTCATCTTAGGATCCTTGTTTCTAGCCATACAGTTCCCCACCATTCTTTACATTTGACAGATGCTAGTTGTGTGATTCTGTTAACCTTGCAATAAATGGTACGTGAGTTAAAAGAAACGACTCATCCTTACAGAAAAGAAAAAAAAAAGACAGAACTGATGGACTAGAACAGTTAACTGCTGAGGAAGGAAGTAGGAAACACGAAAAAAAAATCATATAGTCCCCATAGAGGACAATTAGAGGGGGGGAAAACCCCAATGTGGGAGACTACTCACATGAGAAAACAATTGGGAACAGATTATAAAGTTTTCATAATCTGGGATGTCCATAAACTAACAAATACAAGTAATTAGAAAAACCTTTAAAGTTCACCTTAAATAACAACTAATCAATAAGCCTTGTGGAAGTGGGTCTTGAGACTGGCCTATAATGACAGAAAAGTATGTTTTACTAAGGAACTATTTATTATTCAGAGGGGAAAAAAGGAGCAGCAGATATTTTGTATCAAGATAACAGATGTCCTGTAGGGAAATCCAAGTGAGCAGAACTCAAGAATGTGTCTAACAGACAGAAATGGAACTCTGATGGGGGAAATACACGTATGTCAACTGGTCAAACGTGTGCCAGTGACCTGTAGAACTGCAGAGATCTTGTTCAGCTAAAATTAGTGTCTAACAGGTTCTTCATCTGCCTTAGCATTCACTCCATCTCCAAGAGGATAATGGCTATGGAGAACCAGGGGAAACTGCTACCCAGAACCTAATACACACCCATTATGTGAAGGGACTAGTAATTAGGAAGAAAGCAACCCATTATCACAGAGTTTGCAAAACCCAGAGCAAAGATAGCTGGGTAATTACAAATCATCCTGATGAGAAAGAAAATGAAGAAACCAGCAAGAATGCACAAGATAAAATTTAAGAAAGGCTCACACAAAAGCTATTAAGGCAAATGCAGGATGACAGTACAAACTCAGAAAATTATTTTCAAAAATTAAAAAGCCCAGATTTAAAGATTTCAAATAATGGCAGAAACAAGCAAAGTGGCTTCACTCATCTCCTTTCCAAAAGATTTTTTTTTTTAAAAAGTGTTTTCCAGGGGCACCTGGGTGGTTCAGTTGGTTAAGCATCCAACTTTGGCTCGAGTCATAATCTTGCAACTCGTGGGTTCAGGCCCCACATCGGGCTCTGTGTGTACAGCTCGGAGCCTGGAGTCTGCTTTGGATTCTGTCTCTCCCTCTCTTCACTGTTCCTCCCCTGCTCACACTCTGTCTCCATCTCTCAAAAATATGTAAACGTTTAAAAAAAATAAATGTTTTAAAAGTATTTTCCAGAGGAAGGAAAAAAAAGGAAAGAAGTGTGTCTACTGCTCAGGGTCAACAAAATAATGAAAACATTTTCAAACCCTTTTTTGCTTTTGTTTCCTCCATCAAGAACAACCTGAGAACGAGATCATCCCAGTAAGACTAAAGGACATTGAAAATGGGTGCAGAGACTGTCAGAATGCAAGTATGCTGGTTCTTAAAATAGGTTTCTCTGTTATATACTCTCATTTCATTTCAATAAACCTGCTGTTTGTATCTTGTGCATGTATTCTAATTTCAAAAAATCTCCCATCCTATTAAGATGTAATAACCCAGCTTTCTTTGCCCTGGGATTTGCAAACTTAAAAAATAATATAGTTGCGAGGTGCCTGGGGGGCTCAGCTGGCTAAGCATCTGACTCTTGATTTTGGCTCATGATCCCATGGTTCGTGGGTTGAAGCCCCACGTTGGCAATGACAGCATAAAACCTGCTTGGGATTTTCTCTCCCCCTCTCTCTCTGCTCCTAAAATAAATAAACTTTTAAAAAACCCCATAATAATATAGTTGCTTTCTTCCAAATTTCTAGTCACTTTGCTTTACATCACTAAATCCAAAAGAAATTTTCCAGCCCTGGGCATAACCTCCTTAGCAGTGTCAGTGGCAGCTAACCACTTAACTTACGAGATAATGTACATTTCTTTGGCTTCCTCTCTCTCTGTCAGTCTGCTTGGCTATCCAGTCTTCTCAGCCCTTTTGTTGAAAAGACTATTCTTTTCCCCCACTGAATTGTCTTGGCATCTTTGCAATCAGTTGATCTCACTTCCATTCCACTGGTCTATGCCAATACCACACTGTATTGCACTTAAATTTTGAAATCAGGAAATGTAAGCCCTTCAATCTTGTTCTTTTTCAAGACTGTGTTGACTACTGGGGGTCCACATGAATTCTGGGATCAGCTTGTCAATCTCTGCAAAAATCTCCCTGGTATTTTTTTAGAATTATGTTAAACCTGGAGGCCAGTTTGGGGAGCACTGCCATATGAACAATATTAGGTCTTTGGATCCATGAATATGGGAGGTCTTTCTACTTATTTAGATCTTTAATTTCTTGTGACAATGTTTCGTAGTTTTCAATGCTAATGCCATTTTAAATGCTTTTTTTAAAAAATTCATTTTCTAATTGATTGTTCCTGGCATAGAGATGCACAATTTACTTCTATTTTTGTATGTGTATTGATCTTATATCCACTGACCTAAGTTTACTTGAGTTAAAAAGAGAAAATCATTCTGTTATATGGAATAAGAAATTAAGCTTTACTGATGTTTCCTTACAGATGCTGTGTGTCTCCTATGGTATCTAAGGTGTCCTGAATGGGATCCCACAAATGAAAAGAGGATAGCAGGGACTCCCCTCACATGTGTAAAATAGCTGCATTATGTGGATTTACAGATGAGACCATCTACTTTTAAATAAATCATCCCTCATTAAATACACAAATGCTTTTAGAAAAAAAAAAAAAGCTGTAGGGGCGCCTGGGTGGCTCAGTTGGTTGAGCGTCCGACTTTGGCTCAGGTCCATGGGTTTGAGCCCCATGTTGGGCTCTGTGCTGACAGCTCAGAGCCTGGAGCCTGCTTCAGATTCTGTGTCTCCCTCTCTCTCTGCCCCTCCCCCACTTGCTCTCTGTCTCTCGAAATAAAGACATAAAAAAAATTTTGAAAAAAAAAGCTCCAAAGTAAAGCCAATGGGTAGAACTGACATTTCTATTGGCATACAAGCTCTTTTTAGCCACCACGAAAGGGCAAAAAAAAAAAAAACCACCTCCAAAAAACACCCCCCAAAACTCCAAAACCCAACTAATCAGATTTAGGAAAGAAAGCCAAGAAGTTAGAAATTAACATGAAAACTATTAGAAATACAGATTTAATACAGCAGTTGCCCTAAATGGTGCGCCTTACCATACTAAGACAAAGAACATCAAGGGTGTGGTACAGCATTCATGAATATAAAGCATATATTGGTGGTACCTGTCTACGCACAGCCTAGAAAACCTGTGTTCCCACACTATAGGGAACAGCTTAGAGCAGGTAAAGAGCACACAGGGAAGCTCCTTAGGAGGCCACAGTCTAGATAAGAAATTAGAAGAGGTTGCAGTAGATGTGGGGAAAAATGGACACATTTTAGGACGTTGAGGAATGTGGATCAACAAGAGCTGGTAAGTAATTAGATATGGTGGCTGGGGGTCTAAAGAAGATGTCTGTTTCTCGCATAGCACACTGGGTAGAAGGTGGTGCTGTTGACTGAAACAGCAAACATTGGAGGAGGAACAGATTTTTGGAGGAAAAATGATGAACTGTCTTAGACATACTGGGCCTGAAAGAAAACTGAGCAGGAGGTAATAATTCCCCTCCTAAGCACACCCAGTAAAATGCCACATATGTGTAACCAGACTTGTTGGAGACGTTTACAACAGCCTTAATTGTGACAGCCACAAAGCAGGTGACCTGGCGTCCACCAACAGAATGGGTAAACTGATATATTCACGCACTGCAGCGCTGACAAAACTGCTGCACAGGGCAACAGGAATTCACCTCACATACCAGTGATGCGAGCAAAAGAAACTAGTCACTAGACTACAAAAGAATCATACCATGATCTCAGTACACAAAGTTAAAAAAAACAGGCATAATCTGTGGTGTTCAAAGTCTGGGAAGGGATGGAGGGAGGAGGTGAGTGACTGAAAGGGAGCTTCTGGAGAACTCCGTGGAGCAGATTATACTCACTTTCCTGACAAGCTTTGGGTGACATCCGTGTGTGCACTATGGTAATTCACCAAGCTGCAGACTTACGACTGTGTATTTTTCTGTGTATGTTACAGAGAAAATGTTAATTCAAATGTTAATTCAAAAACTTCTGGTTATCTCACTACTCAAGTTAAAACCCTTCAACAGAATTCTGACTCATGCTATAACATGGATGGCCCTCGAGTATGTGATGCTGAGTGAAACAAGTCAGTTGTAAAATTAAGTATTGCATGATTCTACTTCTTTGAGGTTCCTAGAGCCATCGAATTCAGAGACAAAACATAGAAGGGTGGCTGACAGGGACTGGTGGAGGGGGCAATGGGGAGTCACAGCACTGCCAAAGAGTTCTGGAGATGTGAATGCACGTAACACTATTCAACTGTATGCTTAAAAATGGTAAAGAAAGGGGTGCCTGGGTGGCTCAGTTGGTTAAGCATACAACTTCAGCTCAGGTTCATGGGTTGAAGTCCCATGTCAGGCTCTGTGCTGCCAGCTCGGAGTCTGAGGCCTGCTTCAGAGTGTGTGTCTCCCTCTCTCTCTGCTCCTCCCCTACTCATGCTCTGTCTCTCTCTCTCTCTCTCTCTCAAAAATAAAATAAAAAACATTAAAAAATTTTTTTAAATGGTTAAGATGGTAACTTTTGCATTCTACATGTTTTACCAGAACTAAACATTAAACAAACCAGGAAATCCTTCAAAAGTTTTCTATTCTTCTTGAGATACAGTCAAAACTCCTAACACAGCCTAGTAAGTACTGACCTGCCTTTTCACCTCTACTGTGTACCACTCTCTCCCCTGACTCTCTAAATTCCTCCTTTCATGTCCTCTAGTACATTAAGGGTTGTACCTTTTGCACATTAAGAGTTGTTTGTACCTCCTGGTCTTCATATAGGCTCCCTGCCCTGGAACGGCCTTCCTTTCTCTGCTCACCTTAACATCTGCTCGTGCTTTAGTCTCGGTGTTAACATGTTTTCAGAGCATCCTAGACCAGGTCAGCTCTCTTGTTTATACCCTCTTGGCATCCTGGTACTTTCTCTAAGAATTACTAAATTTTTAAAAAGTGTTTATTTATTTCTGAGAGAGAGAGAGAGAGAGAGGGAGAGAGAATGAGTGGGGGAGGGACAGAGAGGGAGTCATAGAATCTGAAGCAGGCTCCGGGCTCTGAGCTGTTGGCACAGAGCTGACGCGGGGCTTGAACCCACAAACTGCGAGATCATGACCAAATCCAAAGTCAGATGCTTAACTGACTGAGCCACCCAGGTGCCCTCTCCAAGAATCATTAACAATTACTTGGGTTATTAGCTGTTTAGTGTCTGTTTTCACTGCCAAACGATACACAAGTGCTGACTCCCCTTGCCTCCCCGACCAGGCAGTATGCAGGAACTTCTTGTCCTGCCACACAGTAGGTACTTAATAATTATTTGCTGAACAAGTATTGGAAGCACCTGAGTTTAAAGTTTCTGATCCAGATGAATCGCAGTTTGGTGACAACACACAAATGAGAGAGCGCATCACTGACAATGGTCATTGAGGAATCACAGAATGATATTCAAAAAGCAACCTGTGTAAATAGCACTCCAATATTTACGAAGTGATGAAGATGCATTGTGCACATATGGACGTGTTAGGGAACCGCTAGTCCTTGGCAAAACTCCAGAAGTTATTATTAAAGGAATGACCGCAGGCACTGAGAAGAGAAAGCTGTGATCAGGGGATGCTGGCACAGCTGGTTATATATGGGAGGCAGAATGATGTCACCCTCTACTCCCCATGTCCCCATCCTAATCCCTGGGACCTGTGAATATGTTAGGTCACCCGGCAAGAGGGAATTCAGGTTGCTTTTCAGCTGACTTTAAAGTAGAGATTACCCTGGGCTGTGAGGGTGGGCCTAAGGTAATCAGAGTGCCTCTTAGATGTGGGAGAGGGAGGTCAGACAGAGAGTGCTCTGCAGATGCTTCACCACAGGTTTTGAAGACAGAGGAAGGGCCATGAGCCAAGGAATGCAGGTGGCTTCCAGAAGCTGGGAAAGTGAAGAAAATGGATTCTCCCTTGAGCCTCCAGAAGGAATGCTGGATTGCCAATTGTAGCCCAGTGAGCTCCATTTTGTGCTTCACACTTCCAGAACTGGAAGACAATAAATCTGTGTTGTTTTAAGTCACCTGGTTTGTGGCAATTGGTTACAGGGGCAATAGGAAACAAACACACTAGGGCTAAGCCATGAAAGATTCACTTCTTTTCCTTCCTTGCCATAGCTCCTGACCTGGCAAATCAGGAACAAAGTAAATAAAGTATCTTTGTTTTTCCATCAAAAAACACTTGATTACATCGTTTAAGTTTTCATAACACTAAGATACATCCACCAAAGGCAAGTAAATGAAGTGAATCAGAAAACTCTGTGGTGTGCCCACACCCCCAAAGTGCTGATTAATGGAACAACGCCATCTTAGAAGGTTCTGAGCAACACACTGCAAGGGTCTGTTCGTTAACATTCTTCAATACTTTTGTCATAACTTAGGGCAGGGATTCTTAACTCTGGGATTGTGGACTACCTGGGGCTGCAAGAAGTATCTGAACCTTCTAAACCTTACTGAGAATTTTGTATTATAACCTACATAAATTTTTTCTTGGGCAGAAAGCTTTGCAGCCTTCATTAAAGTCTTAAAGGGGATCCATAAGTCCAGGAGGCTAAGACCTGACTTAAATGAAGATACAGAAGGTATGCTCATCACAGTCGCTGGTGACACAAAGCTGCTGGGTAAGTAAAGACTGTGGTGACAAATCAGGATTCCAAAAATGTCTTGAAAGGTTGAATGAACAGGCTGCATCCCGTGAAGATAAAATCACATCTTAGGGCAGGCTCTGGAAAAGACTCAGAAGGTTTAATCAACAGTAAGCTCGTACGAGTCAGTGATTAGGGCTACCAAAATAACTTCTATGACTCGCAGTAGGTGTCCAGCAGGATGGGGGAAAAAACCACTTCTACTCTCTTCTGCTTCAGTGAAACCAAATGCATTACCATGTTCCGTTTCGGGTTTCTTGTGTACTCATTTCCTAAGCCTACCGTAACAAAGGGGCACAAACTTGGTGGCTTCAGACAACAGAAAATGTACCGGCCCACAGTTCTGGAGGCCAGAAGCCGAAGCCAAGGTGTCTTGGCTCCTTACAGTTTCATGGATCTCTCCTAGCTCTTGGGACCCAGCCAGACTTGGTGTTCCCTGGCTGTGGCAGTGTAACCCTGATCTGTTTCTCTCTATCTTCCTGTGGCATTTTTCACTGTGTGCCTGAGTCCTCTCCTCTCCTTATAAGGACACCCACATCGGATTTAGGGCCCATCCTAAACTACTATGATCTTATCTTGATCCCTAACTACTTACATCTGTAAGATCCTATTTCCAAATAAGGTCGCACTCTGAGATTCCAGGTGTACATGAACTTTTATGGGACGTTATTTGACCCACTGCATCCTTTAAGTGGAATACCAACAGACAAATGCATTCTAAAGTTTATGATGCCATATTCTTAAGAACGGTCAAAAGAAACAGGGATATAAAGCTGAAGGTTAGAAGGCTTGAATCAAACAAGAAATTAACTACTGCCTACAAATATTTGAACTAATTTTTCCCCCAGATGAAAAACCTTCTAACACTGCCTTCCAGAGATGAATGTGGTAGATTTCTGTCACTCATTTGTTCAAGCTTGAGCTGTACAATCATCGGACAGGAATGCTGAGGCTTCAGATGGGTGATTAGACTTGAGCATCACCAACGACTATGAAGTTCTGAGACTTCAGGATTCTCCCATGTCTCTGTGTGCCCTTTCACTGGCCATCACGCAGACCCAAAGAACTGTAAAGCTCCATTAGTACAGCAAACACTGTATGAGGGCGCAGGAAGAGGTGGGTGGGATGGCAGCCAGAAGGGATACATTGTGAAACAAACAAAGAAGCCCCAGGAAGCAAAAATATCAGAATAGCTTCAGCATGGTGAGCAGGGGTGAGATGAATAGCTGGAGCCACAGGAGGAGACCACAGGGAGGAGTTCAGATTTCCGTTTCTCATCCACAGATGAGAAGACCCTGAAGGGGGTTAAGCAAGGAGTGTTAGGATTTTGTGAGGAAACTTCAAGATTATCCTGGCTACTGTAGGGAGAAAAGATGGATGGAAGTTAAGAGAAAAGCAGAGACCAAGAAAGGGTAAAGGGGAGAGCTGCTCATACTGAGAAGGCAGGAGTAAAAAGGACAAGCCACAGAGAGATATGTATATCCTGCAGGTAAACTGTGGAGGGAAGATCAGATGTAGAATGTGAGAAGAAGCAGGGATGACTCCTAAGTGTGTTTAAATAATAAGAGTGGTTGGTGACGTCATTTACTGAGATGGGGAAGATCGGGGAGCAGTGGTAGCAGACTGGAAGGCAAAAAATGTATCAAAAGCTCCATCTGAGGCTTATCAATCTGGAGATGTCCTGGAGACATTTAGGTTGAAGATACCACACAGGCAGAGGTAACTGTGCAACTCTAGCCTCAGAAGGGAAGATGGCTGAAAGGAGAGGAAGACACAATAGCAGGCAATGGAGAGAAAGAAAACTGCTGCCTCAGAGAGTTGTCTCACTTCTTTAGAAGAAAGTATTCTGGGGGGGCACCTGGCTGCTGGCTCAGTCAGAAGAGCATGTAACTCTTGACCTCAGGGTTGTGGGTGTGAGCCTCACATTGGGTGTAGAGATTAACTAATAAGTAGAAAACTTTAAAAAAAAAAAAAAGAAAAAAGAAAATATTTTTGGATTACTGAACATAGTTAAGTACCCATTTGTTTTTGCTTAAATTTTATGTTCTCAAACTTTGGTCAGCCGGGTTGTTCAAATTTTCTCCAGAAACACTGAGCTGCATGATGGCACAAAACGTAGAGATGGACGGTATGTGGTTCACCCTGGACAGACATTTTGCCAACTAAGTGTGATACAGAATAGAGGAAAAAGGGGTGATTAACTGAAGAATCATGGAGTCTGTATCAAATAGGGAGAGCAGTAAGAAGCCTGGAGGGGGCTAAAAGAGCTCCCTCTATCCAACAGGGTCATGCTATGCTCAATTCCATTAATGGGGAGGCCTTATCACAACTGACTAAGGAGGAAGGTAGTAACCAGAGGAAAGGGAAACGCTACGAGCCAACATAGTAGCTACTATCATAAATTATTTTAGGGTCTATGGACTTAGATCTGTTTATGAAATAAAAATCAGTTAATTCAACGGTAGGGCTTCCTGATTTCATAGTCCATCAGTGCCTACCACGCAGGAACTCTCCAGAGACAGTGCTTAGTTTCTGCAGAACCTACGTTTTACAGCAAGTCTCTGGAGTTAGAGAAGACCTCACGTGCTGGGAAAGCAGGGAGCTTCTGCAGAAAAGAAAAAGGGGCAGGTACAGAATTCATCTGCCGTGTGGCCAGGGCAATGAGTGGGAAGCTTACTGTACACACACAGAAAAGACAAATTCACCCAATGGCTTGCAGTGAAGTATAGCTGTCCCACTCACTACATCGTCCCAGGTCCCAAAAGGCAACCCCTTTAATATCTGTTTTTAGTTCTTCTGGTGGTCACCTTCCATAGTTCCAAAAAGGCTCATAGCCATTATTTCCTGGTTTGTCAATGTCAGACATTATCTGTGGAGTTATGAGGCCACAAATCAAGATTCTGCTCACTTAGGCTTTTCCATCTTCCCTCTTTTCTGATTTCATTATTTCATTATCTTCCTCTGTGGTTCAACCTTCCCAGTGTCTGCAACTACAGACCTCTTGAATGCTCACCCTGTGTGGTAAGATGAAGTCACTAGCCCTCACCCACTCCTGACATGTCTTTTCTCTCTTCCATTTCTCTACTTTTGTCATCTATTTATAGTTGCAAATGCTTAAGGCTGAAATGTTTGCTTTCTCTTCTGCAACGAATAGAACCATCCATGCTTTAACTACAGATTGATCTTAAAAAGTAAAAACCAACAAAACCACTAAAGCACTATCATCATCATAAAAACGTTATAGAACAGCTGAGCCCTGTGTTCGGATTCCACTTCCTTTTCTAGGATCTGCTAACTGCTCACAACCATGTCACATTTTAGTTGTTTCACAATTGGACCAAGCATCCCTGGTCTTGGAGTTCCTCTTTTTTTACTAGAGAAAAACATGCCCTTTTCATGTCTAGTATCTTCCAGTTTCC
This sequence comes from Crocuta crocuta, assembly GCF_008692635.1. Lineage (NCBI taxonomy): Eukaryota > Metazoa > Chordata > Mammalia > Carnivora > Hyaenidae > Crocuta > Crocuta crocuta. The sequence goes on from NW_027533170.1 coordinate 9,012,598, forward strand.
TGCTCCCTCTGACCATGACTTGGAGATGGCCATGGAATTCACTCCATTCTTCTTGAAGCTCAGGAACAAACGAACAAAAACCCAACCTGAAGACACTTCTTCCCTTCGGGAAATATGACTTTTCCCTATGAAGGTTCTGTACTAAACATTAACATTTTCAAAAGAAAAAAGAGAAAAGAAAATGAGACATGTCCCCCATGATCCAATCAATACAACACCATCACTTTTATTTCTGCCCATTACTTTGAGTCCTTGTCCACTGTAAACAAATTTAACACACAGTTCAATCACTTATGTTTATTTTTGTAAGATATACATCGCTTTCACGATCCCCTCTAATGGCTGTGTAACTTTCCACTGAGTGGATGTATCATAATTTATTAAACCCACTCGGGAAGCAGTACAAAAAAGTGGGTAAAGTGTGGACACTGCAGTCAGACAGACCTCTAGCACATCCTAGCTCTGCTGAATCCCCACCGCCACACAGCTGGTGGGTTGCCTTTCCCGCTTTCATTCACCCAGCACTAATTACGCAGTGCCGCCCTACTGTGTTCCAGGGGCCACGCGAAGCACTGGATACACGAGTAGACAGAAAAACAGCATCCCCACCCTCAGAAACAAACAAACCAGATATATCATTTCCAATCGTGTAGAGGGCTCTTCAGAAAAAAGACACTAAGTGAGAGACTGGAGAGGCCTGAATTTGCGTCCACAAAAGGAAGACACAGTATCGCCCAGAGCTGCTATTAAATGACAGTACTTGGCACACTTCTTGGTCCACACTATGTGAAACGGTATGTGTTCACTACCTCACTGCCTGAGGTAAACCGAGAGCATCAAAGCAGGAAACACCCTCTCCGGTGTGCTCATTACTCCTTTCCTGCATCAACAGAAATCCTACACTTTCTCAAGTCTGACGCAGGTCTTTTCTATAACCATTTTCCTCTTCGACATGTTACTTTCTCTTACCTCCATGAACAGAGTATCTCTATGATAGCTGCTTTAACACCCTTATCTGCAACTCTAGCCTTTGTTCCATTTCTGGGCCTGTTGCTACTGATTGTTTTTGCCTGGTTATGGGTCATAGTTTCCTGTTTCTTAGCATGCCCAGTAACTTCTGACTGGATGTTGGTCTTAGATTTTATGTTTTGGGGATTCAGATGTCACTGCATCACTTTCAATATTGTTGAGCTTTGTTTTGGACCAGCTACTTGGAATCGGTCTGATTCTTTTCAAGTTTGCTTCTAAGCTTTGTTAGGTGGGGTCCAGAACAGGCTTTTATTTGGGGCTGATGTGGCCTCGAGTGCAGTAGGCAGTCTCCCTACACTGATCAGTAAGAACACGAACTGTTCTAAGCCTCGTGGGAACTCCAAGAATTCTCCCCTTGCTAATTTCTAACAGTTCTTCATAAACTGTGCAGATCAGTACTCCGCCAAAGACCGAAGACCCAAGGGACCCCCTGAGCTCTCCAGAGCTCATTCTCTGCGAGGCTCCCTCCTCTCCCATACTTTACATCCTTGCATAGGCAAGCCTATGCAAACAGCCCTGGCCTCCTAGAGCTCTGAACTGTCTCAGCAACTCCAGGAGACCACCAGGTTCCTTCTAGATTCCCCTTCCTTGCACTGCAACATGGCAATTCTCCAGGCCATAAGCTGGGGGCAGTCATACGGCTCTACTGTTTATTTCCTTTCTCCCAGGGATCACTCTCCTGTACTCCTTGTTGACCTATTTCTAAAACTGCTGTTTCATAACTTTGTCATGTTTTCTAGTCATTTAACGTGGGGAAGTGAACCTGGTCCCTTTTACTCAATTATGGCTAGAAACAGAACAAACTTGACTTCGAATTTCCACATTTTCAATGAAACTCTTCTAGACTACAAGTCCAAATCATTTCCCACTTTTCTGGTCTTCGCGCCATTCATGATGCAGCACGCTAACAAAGGCCCTACAGTAACTCTGTCCACCCCGCCTCCCCACAACCTTCCTACAAAGCCTGCCATCAGTTTCACTTGCAGACCCAACACCGCTAGACTGAATGCAATCACAGATTCCAGTGGCTTGCTAGTGCCAGGCACAGTCCTAGGTGCTGGACTGAAACAAGGAAGACATTGTCCCTAACTGCCAGGAGCTCACAGTTTGTGGCAATGTAGAAATCAAACTCTCGGCCATAAATCCATAACATAGTTTTCAACAGGGAAAAAGTAAGGTAAAAATAAACTTTTAGCACAAAGATTGTCAAATATTTTCTTAAAGGGCCAGAGAGTAAGTAGTTTAGGCTTGCAGGCCACATAGACTCCTCTGTCACAACCACTCAATTTAGAAGCAGCCAAAGACATGTGAACAAACGGCTACAGTCATGTTCCATCAATTGCGTCCAGTAACAGGTGGCTGGCCCCCTGGCTGTAGTCTGCACATCCCTGGTTTAGCACAACGTCCACCATAACAGCCGGCACCACCTTCTACAATGGTATGTTCTGGTCGTGCCATCCAGACGAGGCTCTCCTAGGCAGGAAGTGCATACAGCGCCTTCTGCACAAACTACCACACTTGCACAACTCAAGTACAGAACAGGTACTTACTAATAAGTACTTTTTTATTTAAGCCACTTTGCATTTGAAGAGCTCCCTTAGTTTTATTCAAAATTGCTTCCAACAGTAAAGGAAGCTACACTTCCAATAGTTTCTAGAAAATAATAAATGTCTAGTGCATAAAATACTCTAAAGACGATAAAACAAGCAAATGTTGATGGTCCTGAAAAACAGTTTCATTCTGTATGTCAGTCAAGAATACTATATACTTAAATACTCAAAAGAATCTGCTCTGGGGACTACCCATTTATCCCACAGATGGCCTAAAACACTACCAGGCTTCTCTCTTGAAAAATATCTAAAGAGAAGATTTCACAAGCACATTAAAAAAAAAAAAAAAAAAAAAACTTTCAACTGTGGTCAAAATTCAAGTCTATCTAGAAAAGACAAAGATTTGATATACTGCACATCTTTTTTTTAAACTGATCAAAAACATAATCTTCCAAAACACACGCTAAGTGTTTCAATTTATGTTTTCATTGCTGCACAATATGTGTGTGTGTATATATGTAGACACATAAATATAAACATACAACGATGTGACTAGTTCAAAAAGATGACCACTCTCTCTAATAGGTATATTCTGGCAGGTTTGTTCAAAAAGATCTGTTCTGGAGGAGGGCACTTGTTGGGATGAGCACTGGGTGTTATATGGAAACCAACTTGAGGAGGAGGAGGAGGAGAAGGAGAAGAAGATCTGTTCCTGGGTGTCTGGGTGGCTCTGTCAGTTGAGCGTCTGACTTGATTCGGCTCGGGTCATAATCCCTGGGTTGTGGGATGGAGCCACGCATTGGGCTCTGTGCTGAGCATGCAGCTGGCTTGGGATTCTCTCAGTNCCTCCCCTGCTCATGCTCGCTCTCTAAAAATAAAAAAATAAGATTTGTCCTACCACTTTACAGTCACACTTCAATCAAGGTGCAGGAAAGTTAGGGGCGCCTGGGTGGCTCAGTTGGTTAAGCATCCGACTTTGGCTCAGGTCATGACCTCGCNTTTAAATAAAACATTAAAAAAAAAAAAAAAGGGTGGAGGGGCGCCTGGGTGGCTTAGTCGGTTAAGCGTCCGACTTTCGCTTAGGTCATGATCTCGCAGTTCGTGGGTTCGAGCCCCGCGTCGGGCTCTGTGCTGACTGCCAGCTCGGAGCCTGGAGCCTGTTTCGGTCTGTGAATCCCTCTCTCTCTGACCCTCCCCTGCTCACGCTGTCTCTCTCTCTCTCTCTCCTAGAAATAAATAAAACATTAAAAAAATAAAAATAAAAAAAATTTTAAAAAAAGGGTGGAGGAAACTTAGAAGTCATTTAATCTAACCTTCCTTCAAATGAAGGATTTTTCTTTTATAACATTCAAAATGGTGCTCTATGATTTGTCCATCTTTTAAAACTCATATTCAGAACTAAACATAAACTAGTGGTATGCCTGGCCTCTATGAAGCAGGGCCAGTGCTGCCCAGGATCCAAATTCAAGAAAACTGGAGAGGGCCTGTCCTTTGACAGGCAGCTAACCTTGATCTCCATTCAACTCCCTTTAATACGGGTGATTTTGTTTTTCACCCCAAATTCAGGGTTATGTATTTATTCCTATTCACTTTTTTCTTAGTTTCAACCCACCATTCCACACACTGAGATCCCAGGGATTCAGCAGGTCAAATAAATTATTTAAATATACCACGTCTTTATCAAAATCACCAGCACAGCCATCAACGATCTTCACAATGTGAGGAACAGCAGAAGGAAAAACTGAAGGCAGCAAGTATGGACAACCCTTATGGGAAGCTTTGCCATTAAGAAAAATAGAGAATGAGATGGTAGCAGAAGAATGTTTGGTGGGGAGGTCAAATGTTTTTTAAAAAATATTCAATATTTATATGTCAATGGATCATCAGTGTGAGACACCATTTTCTCAATTATAAAATTCAATATAAATATAACATATTGTATGTATTTCCTTTATCTGCCTGTCTGGTTAGTTATGTTAAAGTCCAGTTTTTAGAACCTCTAGCTCCTTTTGAATTCTCTTTCCTTTCAGAGTCCTTACTCCCAGGATCACACCTATTTTTCTCTGAGTATTTTGAAATCTCTAACTATACCTAGTAGCCCTTGCCTTTGCCATTATGAATTCTAACGTTACATGACAGCTTTCATCTAAGGTCTTTTTTCCACATCAATCTCCTTTACTCTTTACCAGAATTTTAAAAATCGCACTCAGGTTTAATGGATTCATCTGAAAGAACCACTTTATTAAACTTAAAAACCTAAGTTTTTGTTGTTGTCATAGTTCGTTTTTTTTGTACGTATGGTCAGCAACATGCCCCACTCCCCCCACCCCGCAGAAACTGATCATTTAGTAAAACTGTTAAGGATATAACATCCAATCCTCAAAATTTTTATGCAAAGCAAAAAATGGCTGATACCAGATTCTTCCCACCAGCACATCTGCACATACAATGACATCAACGCTGGGCCTTCTCCTGCCCAACCCCCACTCCAGGCTGAGACAAAAAGTTAGTGTGCACAAACATAGAGAGCACATTTACAATGTCTGCTAGTTTACATTAGATTCTAGTTCTATGCTCACTCTTTGAGTAAATTAGTAATAAGAAAGGAACTATAATCTGCAAATAAATACAAGATATGTTCCTTCAAAGACCTATTGCTAAAAATGAATTCTTTATCAGTTAACATATGAAGTCTGCTAACACCAAAACAAATAACTCCCCATTCCATTCAAATCTACATTCTATGTAATGACAAAGAATATATTTTCAAAGTACCACACTTATTTATTTATTGTTTTACAAACTTAAACACTTTCCAAAAACGTACTTTGGAAATACCGAAGCATCTTAAAAAAAAAAAAAAAAAAAAAAAGCTGCCTATTTGTCCTTTAAAGGTGTAGGATAAATTTCATTCAGTAATTCATACATGCCTAATTGATAGTAGCACTATGAAATAAGAAAGGTTTCTAATATATCACAAACCAAGTCAGAGATTTAAAATGAGTCATCATGTTAAGTTCTAAGGAAATGTGAAGTTATTTTGTCTTCACGTTCATTACTACCAAACACTTATCCTCAAAAATGCACCTTCCTTAATTTCACATCTAGGGACATCTGGCTGGCTTCAGTTGGTAGAGTATACGACTCTTACTCTTGATCCCAGGGTTGTGAGTTCAAGCCCCACATTGCGTGTAGAGCCTACTTAAAAAAAAGAAGAAAGGGAAAAAAATTTCACATCTATTGCCCACAGCTGCTTTTTTTTTTTTTTTGGCCAGGAATTCTCTCATAACATCTTTTGTTTTGTAATTTGAACATCACTTTGTTTACTGTCAACACATAGGAAGTCCTCAATAAACATGCTAAGATTCTCTTCAATTCAAAATTATGAACATAGAGATCATAAGAATTGCAATATTTTTTCTTAAAATATAAAATTTTGAAATTCACTAAATCAAGAATAGCCACTTTATTTTTTTTAACTTAAGTATAATTGATGTAATGTAAGTAATTTTAACAGAGTTATACCACTACTGTTGTTTTTAAGATACATTTTCCCATGTTCCTGCTGCAAAAGTAGGAAAATGTCTTGGGATTTCATGATTTACAGGTACACTGATGTATAAAGGCCCTAACTAGTGCTTCAGGAAGAAGAGGGATTATTTTTATGTTTTGTTCACTGCTGTTGCCCCTTCACCTGCCCAGTGGTACACAGGATTTCAATCAGTATTTGCTGAGCTGAAAGCAACTACCTGTGCAGACCCCTCCGCAGGAAGTCAGACCCCAACCACCTGTAGGACCTCGCCCACTCACATCATGAGAAAACATGGAGCAATCTCATGTTGTGCAAAAAGAAAATGAGCTCCTAGAGAATGGAGAAGAGGAAGAGAAGACAGACATTGAAGGGAACTGACCTCACTTTACGCACTGCTGTGACGTGCTATGACCTGTTCACGTTGAGGGGTGTCTAAAATGTCACCAATTTAGACATTCATTCAGATTGACAAGTCTCCTCGTTTTAAGCATGCGGGAACCATTCACACCTCTCAACAATCTTGTGAGGTAAATATGTCATCATTTCATTTTGTGGAGGACACTGAGGTAAGCAGCCAATTTATTTTCCCAGTGTCACACAGTGCTTTCCTGGTGTCACGCTGTGTATGTACAGTACGACTCAGAACCTTTAATCGCACAGTGATGCTACTTCCCCAGGGATAAGGCATTAGGACTAACCCTCCACACATCGGTTGCATGTTAATTCCCAACACCCTTTGTTCAAACACCTAAAACAAGCATTCTCAAAGACGTGGCTTTTGTTTAGGGATGACAAACAAGCAACAAGTAGTTTTAAAACATGGGACACTTTGGAGGCAAGAGTCTAAAGTGGCGATCCTGGATTTGGGGTGCCTGAGGGAACCAAGCCCCAAAGACAAACCACGGATTTCAAAACACTGCACAGGGCCAGCTCTTGCTCCAGAACAGCTTGCATCTCTTCCTCTTCCTCCCCTTCCACGTGACCCTCACCACAGTTCTCTGCACCAGAAAATAGGCTACCATTGTTAGTGCCATAGTTTGGCAACATTATGTGATCCAGCTACAGTGACTGGCACAGAACAGGCACGCAAATATTTACCAAATGAACCAAAGACCAAAGTTGTTTCTGCCTGCAAGCTGGGACCCTGCCATTTTTAACAAAGTGGAGATGAGAATGCGCTGTAAGCACCTGACCGTTGGTGTAAAAATGAACTTTTAAAAGGCATGCCTAAATCGGGGGCAAGCTACCGTGAAAGCCCTACGTGATTCTTTTTCCTCAGCCAGTATACAGACAGCTTACCACTTGAGCACACAAAGACAGATCTCAGAAGACGCATGATGTTTTAAAATTTTAGAGTATAAAAACAAACATCATTACCTTATTTAGACTGCCTTGTTTAGGTCATCTTAACATGAATAGCAGCTTTAAAAAAAAAATCCCCTCTCAGCATTCTCAGGATGAGTGTGGGGGTGGAGAAGATAGCAGACATTTTCCAAAAAGTTCGCAGTCGGGGGAAAAAAACCCCCACAAAAATATCAAAAGGGAAAAAAGGTTCCACTAAACCATGACCAGTAATTTATACAAATATACGTTTTATGTCAAATAATTAAACGGAGCCCATGTTTATAGGAAGACATCACCATAAGCCAAATGGCTTCAAAGACAATTCTTGAAAATTTTATCTATTTCCCCTTTGGTCAGCACCCGTGCCCTGAAGACTTGGCTACTAGTTCCAATTGGTATCAGATTCTTCATAATATAAGATTTTCAGGCGTCAAATTACAGTAAAACTACTGGGGCAGAACAGGAGCCAAAAGCAACAGGGAAGATGCCCATTTTCCTCTACCACCCTCCTCCCACTTGCCACTTAAGAAAAACGGCACGTTTTAGAAAAGGGCCTTCATCCTTCCAGATCCAATGCAGCGTTAAGTCTGGGATTTCGGGAACAAACCTGCCGATTCCGAAATGCAGGTTAAGACCTCCTCCACCATGAATTAGTTTTGCGCTCTTCCACCACCTCCTTTGTCTGAACTGTCCCTGCAAACTCGCAGACCAATGCCCTCCTGTAAACAAGCTACCTAAACGAAAAGGAACGTTTTCTAAGTCTTCCTAAGAGAAGAGGAAACCCCCCCAAACCCCTCTGGAGCCTTATTCCCAGCCGTGAGCAGGCCGGGCTGCACACGACGCAAACCTGGACCNCCCCGGGGCTGGTCCCGCTGAGTTGGGGGCGACTCGCTTGGCAGCGGCAAGGTTTGGGCGGGCGGCTCCGAGAGGATGCGCCCGAAGAAGGGTCTGTGGAACACAAAGTCCCGCTAGCCCGGCTGCCGTCTCCGGCGCGCTCCCGCCGCCGCTCCGCCCAGCCCCCTCCCAGGCGGCCGAGCGGCAACGCGCAGGCCTGGGGCGCAGCCCCGCCCCCGCGCGCTTGCGTGTGAGGCCCTGTCCGCTCCCGCCCGCCTGCACGAGGGCAGGAGCTTGCTCAGCCATGTCCGTTAGTCCGCGCGTGATGGGCACAGGGCGCGGAGCCTGGGAGTTTTGCAAAGGCCTGTGGAAAAGTTTGCGACGAGAATGCAGAAAGAAAAACAGTTTAAACTGTACGATTGATTTTAAAAATTAAATGTATGTGAAGAGTTCACGTTTCAGCTGGTCAACTACCAGTCACATATAATTGACACCAAGGAGCATAGGGGAGGGGAAGGGATGTGCCGCGGTGACGGGACGCGGGGGCCCGCAACACCCAGAGCAGTTAAGAACACCTGTGTGGTTGAGAAGGATCTCTACTGGCGATGAAACCTGCAGATTCTCTGGACGAGGAGGAGATTGTAGTGAGACCTGCCCAGCCCACAACACACACATCTTGTCAGCTGTGTACCCTTCTAAAACATAAACGAAGGAGAGGGGTGGATCTTGCATCAGGTGTAGCTGAATCCAGTAGCTTATAGAATGGTAGGCTGTGTAGTCATTATTGCTCCCTGGTGAGGAGGAAGGATAACATCTTTTTTCTGAATTTAAATTTTAGTTAACATACAGTGCAATATTGGTTTCAGGAGTAGACTTCAGTGATTCATCACTTATGTACAATACCCAGTGCTCATCACAAGTGCCCTCCTTAATACCCATATTCCATCTAGCACATCCCTCACCCACCTCCTCTGTCAACCCTCAGTTTGTTCTCTGTCATTAAGAGTCTCTTGTGGTTTATTTCCCTCTCCTCTCTTTCCCCCCTTCCCCCTATGCTCATCTGTTGTGTTTCTTTAATTCCACATATGAGTGAAATCATATAGTCTTTGCTTTTCTCTGATTGACTTATTTCACTTAGCATAATGTACCCTAGTTCCATCCATGTTGTTGCAAATGGCAGGATTTCATTCTTCTTGATGGCTGAGTAAAATTCCCATTGAATGTATACATACCACATCTTCACATCCATCCGTCAGTCGAAGAACATTTGGGCTCTCTTCATCATTTGTCTATTGTTGATAATGCTGCTATAAACTTTGGGATGCATATGCCCCCATTGAATCTGTGTTTTTGTACCCTTTGGATCAATACCCAACAGTAGGATACCATCTCCTGACTGGCCCCGCCTGGATCCTCTTCATCCTATAGTGGGAAGGGGCGGAGTTAGCCTTGACCGACCAAATGTGCCGAGTATCCCAGAAAGAGACTGCTTCCCAAAGGGAAATGGAGGCATGTTTCCAGGAAAAGAGTGTGGATGTGGTGTTGGCTAAAATATCAGATACCTTTGGGTGACTTTTAGCAGTGTCCTTCACAATTTCTCCTTCTAAATCTTCCCTTCCTTCCTCACTGCCATTATCTGTCTAGTCTATGTCCTGGCTATATTGAGGCTGGATTGTGTTTATTTACTTGCCTCCAGGATTTACAGCCCCCAGACTGAAGTAACCAGGCCTCCTCCCTGAGCCTAGTGCTTTAAGAGGGATCTACGTTGGCTCTCTGGCAGCTGGACCCCCTCCTCATGGAGCAAAGAGTTCTCAGGATCAAGTTACTCACGTTCAGGCACCTGAGATGTGGAGTTCCCTGCCCAAAAGATAGCCCCGGGCCGGCTGGGGATCTCTGCGCTCTGCTCTGCTTACTTGGCATGCCCTGGCCTGCCTCTGCTTGACAGGCTCATGCACCCTACTCCATTGTCCTTACAAGGGTCTTTTTTTCTTTATAAAAAAATTTTTGTTAACATTTATTTATTTTTGAGAGAGAGAGACAGAGCATGAGCAGGGGAGGGACAGAGATAGAGGGAGATGCAGAATCCTAAGCAGGCTCCAGGCTCAGAGCTGTCAGCACAGAGCCCAACATGGGGCTTGAACTCACAAACTGTGAGATCATGACCTGAGCTGAAGTCAGATGCTTCAGGTGAAGGGTCTTTCAAAGCGTGTGGTACCCATACTTTGAATTTGTCAAGTAGAGAGTTGCTTCTAGAGCACTTACAACACTTTTCTGGCACTTGCCAATCTCCCTTTTAAATAGAGCAGGATGAGGTTGTCTCTGTGCATAGCCTCAGAAGGTATGGGCATTTGGGCCTCGAAAACACCACCTTCAGTTGGGAGTGTAATTGCTTTTAATCTTATGGACAGTTTCCTTTAGGGCAAGAGTCTTTTCATGTACAGTAGTGGTACAAAGCTACCTTTAAAAAATTGCAGTTAAAATACACAAAACATAAAATTGATCATCTTAAACCATTCGTCAGTGTTCAGTTCGGCAGCATTTGGTACATTCACATTGTTGTGCAAGCATCACCACCATCCATTTCCAGGACTCTTTTCATCTTGTAAAATGGAATTTCTGTCCCCGTTACATAAGAGCTTCCCACTGCCCCCTCCCCCAGCCCATTGGAACCACTATCCTATTTTCCTTTTCTGTAAAATTTCACTACTCTGGGCATATACATACAGACATTTATAGACCCACATACATGGAGTCACACAGGATTTAATCTTTAGGGTTTTTTCTTTTGTCTTTTTAGTATTTGACCTTTTGTGACTGGATTATTTTACTCAGCATCATGTCCTTCAAGTTCATACATGGTGTAGCATGTGTCAGAATTTCTTTCATTTTTAAGGATGAATAATGTTCCATTGTATGTATACATCACATTTTGTTTGCCCAACCACTGACGGACACTTGGATTGCTTCCACCTTTTGGCTACTGTGAATGACGCTGCTACGAACACGAGTGTATAAATATCTCTTCAAGAGCCTGGTTTCAACTCTTTTGCATAAATACCCAGGAGTAGGATTGCTGGATCATATGGCAGGTTCTATGTTTAAGTTTTTGAGGAACCGCCATACCAGTTTTCCATAGAGCTTACACCTTCTGTATTCTCCCCAACAATGCACAAGGGCTCGCGTTTCTCCACATCCACATCAACACTTGGGACAAAACTACCTTTTAAAACATCCAGGTAGGGGCACCTGTGTGGCCTAGTTGATGAAGCAGCTGACTTCAGCTCAGGTCATGATCTCGTGGTTCGTGAGTTCGAGCCCCGCGTCGGGCTCTGTGCTGACAGCTCAGAGCCTGGAGCCTGCTTAGGATTCTGTGTGTGTGTCTCTCTCTCTGCCCCTTCCTTGCTCATGCTCTGTCTCTCAAAAATAAATAAATGTTAAAAAAAAAAGTTTTCTTAAAAAACATCTAGGTAAATGAATAAATAAATAAAACATTTAAGTAAAAAAAAGTGAGTGTATTAAAAGTATTGAGTAAATAAAAGCACAGGTGGTATGGCAGATCTCACGAGGGACATGCGTTGAGGTCTGACCGAGGCCCACAGGGGCCTGGAAGTGAGATGCCCACAGGCCTCCCTCCTCTGTGGGGCCGTTTCTCTGACTCCACCACACATGAGTCTCCCCTACCTTTGCTCCCACCTCCCATCTCCCAAGAAATCCCAGGTCACCTGTAAGCCCCATCTCGAATTCCCTTTCTCTCAGAGATCCAGTGGGCCCAGTTCCCAGTCTTCCAGCTTCAGGTGCTGGGAAGGAAGGGCTTCAGTCCTTTAGAAACATATCTGGCTCCTCTAGGAGTGATGTGTACCTCATGAAAATGATTGTGGGGCCCCTGGATGGCTTAGTCAGTTAAGCAACTGACTGAGGCTCAGGTCATGATCTCACAGTTTGTGAGTTCAAGCCCTACATTGGGCTCTGTGCTGACAGCTCAGAGCCTGGAGCCTGCTTCAGATTCTATGTCTCTATCTCTCCCCTGCTCATTCTCTGTCTCTCTCAAAAGTAAATAAATATTAAAAAAAAAAAAAAGAAAATGATTGTGGAAACTGAGTCCAACCCCGTGGGGCAGGCTATCCTAGAGGAACTGCTCACACAGGGTGTTCTTCATGGATCCTGAAGTCCTAAGAAATGTTACACGGGAAGACTGCCGTTGGGGACATCAGGACTGTATAAGAGACATGTCTGGACACTGGCCGGACATTTTCACATTCATATCAAATTTGCTTTCTCTTCCTTTTGAAGGACCCAGTGACATGGCATGACAATGGCTGTGAAGGAAGGTCGCAGAAAGACAGGCCCCAGGTCCCCAGAGTGTAACCTCTGGGTTACCAGGGCCAGAACATGAAAGGGGTATTTTAGAAAGTGCAAAAAAATTTTTTATTTTAATAATTAACTGTTCACTTTAATATTATCTTATTCGTTATAGCAAGTGGTTTTGCTTTCCAACAATAGTAATGTTAACTCTCATTAAAAAGTGAGGTGTCTTGGGGTGCCTGGGTGGCTCAGTCAGTTAAGCATCCAACTTTGGTTCAGGTCATGATCTCATGGTTCATGGCTTCGAGCCTCACGTCAGGCTCTGTGCTGACACCTTGGCGCTTGGAGCCTGCTTCACATTCTGTGTCTCCCTCTCTCTCTCTCCCCCCTACAGGTTACACACACACACACACACACACACACACACACACACACACACACACCCTCTCTCTCACTCATAAATAAATATTAAAAAAATTTTCAGGGCAACTGGGTGGCTCAGTTGGTTAAGCGTCCGACTTCAGCTCAGGTCATGATCTCATGGTTCATGGATTTGTGCCCTGCATTGGGCTCTGTGCTGACAGCTCAGAGCCTGCAACCTGTTTCAGATTCTGTATCTCCCTCTCTTTCTGACCCTCCCCTGTTCATGCTGTCTCTCTCTCTCTTTCAGAAATAAATAAAATATTAAAATTAAAAAAAAATTTTTAAAACATCTGGTGTCTTAGAGAAAATATTTAGTATAGAACACAGAAGGTGGCAAAATTGTAGAAGTGGTGTGCAGATAACCAATGTATAGCAAATATATTTTTTAATTTTTATCTTAAACATTTATTTTATTTTTGAGAGAGAGAGACAGAACATGAGCTGGGGAGGGCAGAGAGAGAGGGAGACACAGGATCAGAAACAGGCTCCAGGCTCTGAGATGTCAACATAGAGCCTGACATGGGGCTCAAATTCACAGACCATGAGATTACAACCTGAGCTGAAGTCGGTGCTTAACCAGCTGACCCATCCAGGCGCCCCAACGTGCAGCAAATATTGACAGAGAAAATAGTAGGGGCTTCTGAGACAGACACCCAGGACTGGATTCAAATCAGTGATGCTGATTGTTAAGTATTCAGGGATTTTTGCAAGCCTCTTGTTAAACCATCAATCCCTTGAAATTGGCCATGATGGTAGGTAGTATATACAGCACAGAAATTGGCACACCATGACTCAAGACTTCCTCGCTTCCTCCCTTCCCCTCTCTGTCTCTGTCTCTCTTGTTTTTCAGAGAGTGGTTTTACCAGAGTGCCACTGGCTCAAGTCCCTGCTTGGACACATGTCGGGTGTGTGACCTCTCCAAGCCCCTGTCCTCTGGGATGAGTTTTCCTCTGTGAAGTGGATCTAATGACCTCTCCCTCGTTAGCTCTGACCTGCAAATTGGATGATGGGTTCCTGGAAGCTGTAGCTACCACCATCAGTCCCCTTTCCCTGTGACTAGTTACTGGAAACACCAGAACCTGTGGCCTTGATGAGGACTGCCATGCACCCCTGCCCCAGCCAGGCATCATCCAGAGCCGGCCATCCTGAATGGGTGGATGCCCAGGCTGGCCAGCATCCTGCACACTCAGGCACCAGGGGTCCCACTGCCGACAGGGACACAGCATAACAGCATCTTATTTAGAAAAATGTGCAAAACATTGAATTGGCAGTTCAAACTTTTCATCTTTCTTAACAGAAAACTTTGAGTATAAGAAAACGTTGATGGAATGGCACAATGAAGCACTTGCACACCACCACTTGGGTTGAATCATGGTTGACATTTGACCACGAATCCTTTATTTGTCTATTGCTTTAACTTTAAGGATTTTGGGGGGGGGACCATTTGATGACCCTTTGGGCTGTTCTCCTCTATTATGACAAACAAGTCAATGAAGAGTAATTCTGTAAAACAATCCCATATCCTACCATGTTCAAATGTTCTGAAACACCTAAAAATGTCCCCTCATCCCTATTGATTTAAAAAAAATTTTTTAAGCTTATTTATTTATTTTGAGAGAGAGGAAGAGGCAGAGGAGGGGCAGAGAGAGAAGGAGAGAGAGAATCCCAAGCAGGCTCNCTCAGACTTTGAGGGTACAACCCCAGCTCGAGCAGATTACAAGAAGTAGATGGCTGTCAGGTGACTTTGAGTGTGTGTCCCACGCACACTGCGCTGCTAGTGATTTACCAGAAAATGTATTGAGTACTGCAATTGTCTTGTCAATAAAAAGTATCATATCATACTTTTTTTGTGTGGACACATACATTACACCCAAATTACTACAATTTTCCTCATTAATATACTGGGAGCCTCAAAAATGAAAGTGGCCAGGTTCCTCTCCACTCTAGGTCCACTAGAGGAAGGAAGCAGATCCTTCCCATCCCCCCCCCCTTTCCTGGCAACATGGCATTAGAAAAGTAGTGACAGGGGCATGGGGAGCCTGAGCGGGCCTGCGGTGCTGGCCCAGCCTGGGGCCACCTAGGAGAGAGTGGGCCTGGGGTCCACTTGGGTGGTACTGTGAAAACCCCATCGACAGAAACACAATGAGAGACAAATCAGCTCAGATCTGGAAACTGTCATGGTCTAGAAGCTGGTATTTAATTCTCCCTGAGGACCCCCAGGCATAGGGACTATTGCACCCATTTTGCAGATGAGGAAAGTGAAGTTCAGAGAAGTGAACTCTGTCCAGTGAGCTTGCTCCAGCTAATGAGGAGTGAGTGATGGTGCTGGGATGGAAGCCCAGTACCCCCTGGCCTCAGACCCCTCACTCATTTCCCTCCTGCCCTATGGCGCCTGGCTCAGGATTCAGACGGCGTTTCAACTTCCTGGTACTTAGCCAGCCTGGGAAGCCAAAATCTCCATCCAGGAATTCGGGTGGGGCTTGGGGCCGGTGCTGAGCGGGCACAGGCTGCTGGGGTGGCTGCCTTTTAGCAGGATCGAAGGCATCACTTTGTCCTTTGTCAGTTTTTGTTTGGTCAGAGTGATGAATTACTGAGCCCGAAGCCGAGAGAGGAGACACGGCTGGGCAGAGCTGGCCTGGGCGGGCCCTGACCCTCAGGGCACGTCTGACCCTCAGGCTGGAGCTGCACCTGGAGTGGTGGTCCCTTGGGTCCTGGGACCCCTCTGCCAGGGGCCTGGCTGTGTCTGGGAGGGCTTTCTGTTCATAGGCAGGAGAGACGAGTACAGAGAGAGTACTTGTCTTCTGGAAGGTGAGTCTTCCCTGCAGGGTGAACACAAGGAGACAGGACTGGGCTCAGAAAGAATAACACCCGGCAGATTCTGGAGATCTGGGCAGCTGGAAGCGAGGAGTGGCTTCATCAGGGCTTGGCTGTTAGGCTGCATACTATGGCTTTCCTCAAGGAAGAAAGCGCCTGACCTGTCTAGTTTGAGTGAGGTGCCCGTGCGTTGATGCTAGAAACACAGGGCACCTTGACTATCTGCTTGCCTTGGGAGCATCAGATAGCACCCAAGAGCCGACATAGCCCGGTGAGCGTGGGAGGCGGGGGCGGCCCTATCTGCTGCAGGTATACTGATGGGCTGCCTGATCCCCCCACTGGCCAGGTGAACCCTGCTTGTTTCTTTCACCAGTAGAGGTGGGATTCCAAGTCTCCTTGTTCAGATATGTCATCTAGCGAGGGGACCTTGCTGCTTCCAGGTCATTTGTGGCCAAAGCCTGCTTGGAATTCTCTCTCTCTTTCTCTCTGTGTACCTCCCCCTGCATCCCACTCTCAAAATAAATACATAAACTTAAAAAATAATTTTTAAAAACCCCAACATTCCAAACAAGAAAAATGAAATAAAATGAGCTATGCGCACAAGGATGTTTACCGCAGCCTTAGCTACAGAGGCAAAAAGTTGGAAGTAAACTCATTTATTTGTTAAGCAAATTATGGTACAACAAATTTGAGGATGATTATGCAGCTATTAATACATCAAACAAGCCGGAGCAATGTGAGGAACACTTATGATGTACTGCTGAGTTGAGTGCAGGCGCAGAATAGAAAATAAATCTCTGGCTGTCACTCTGTAAAACAAGTCCACATATGTGAACAAGGCCAAGAAGAGAACTAGCAAAACGAAAAGAGTTTGGCTTATTTGGGAGGATCATGGGTGACTGTTTTTACTTTCCATTTTTTCCCCCTTAGTTTCAAAAATGTTGTGTTCTTTTTGCAATTATAAAAAAGCTTTCTCTGGTGATCCATCACCAGAACCTATTTGAGGGAGTAGGATTGTAGCAGGTGGAGCCAAGGGTAGGGAGACTGGGTATCATGGGGTGTCAGGCTAGCAGAATTGGGAGTGAGGGCTCTGGGTGGTATCCTCAGCCAAATTCTCCTTTACAGGCCTGATACTCTCTGTACATTCAATGATTCTGTCCCCATCCCTTGGGGGGGGGGGGGCGATGGATATAAATTTGGCCTATTGACTGTGCACAGTTGCTAAAGAGAAATCTCACATTATTACAGCACCATGGA
Source organism: Crocuta crocuta (assembly GCF_008692635.1). Classification (NCBI taxonomy): domain Eukaryota; kingdom Metazoa; phylum Chordata; class Mammalia; order Carnivora; family Hyaenidae; genus Crocuta; species Crocuta crocuta. The sequence goes on from NW_027533170.1 coordinate 9,029,683, forward strand.
ATATGAATGATGGCAATGTTCCTATAAGAAGTCCTTGTTCAAAAATTGTGCAAGCTTGTTCTTACTGAAAGCAAAGGAGGCCAACCCATTACCGCACTGGAGTCATGGTTGGATCTCATCCCTGCAATCATTTTTGCCCCAGGAGAAGTTACAAAAAGTGGGGAACACATCTCCCCAGTGAAGCATATGCACTGTGGTGGGTAGGAATCCCCTAAGAATGATTGGGGTGGGGGCAGCCAGACCTGCCCAGATATACAAAAAAATAAATCTTACAAGAAGATGAAGGCCCATGATGAATGCCAGTATACTGTGTGCCAGGGTGGGGAACAGAAGCAGATATGTGACCATTCCAATTGCTTCTCCTTTGCCTGATTCCATGGCAGGAGCTATAAGGAGATAGAAACTCAATTTTCCCATATGGGCATCCATCCACCCATCCACCCATTCACTTATCCATCCACTCATCTACCCATCCACCCAGCCACCTATCCATCCATCCATCCATCCATCCATCCATCCATCCACCCATCCATCCATCCATCCACCCACCCATCCATCCATCTACCTATTCATCCATCCATCCATCCATCCAAACATCCATCCATCTATCCACCCATCAGTCCATTCATTCATTCATTCAGTATGTTTATTGAGCAGCAGTTCTAGGTACTTGGGATACCTAAGCAGATAATCAAAGATCCCCACCCTCAGAGCACATTCCACCTAGGATGGCTTTCTGGCCAATGTGCTGGGATGGAGAGTCTGCTGTTGCCACATCTTCCTCTTCCTCCTGCCTACATGGGGTCATAAGCAAGGATGCCACACACCAAGGGTGGTGGGAGAAGCATGGGTATGTACCCTCTGCATTCTTGTGCACTTCTTTGTTTAAACCACTGTGTGAAATATTTCCCATTATTTGCACTGAATGCAGCCCTAACTGGTACCGAAAAAGGGAGAGAGAGAGAAGAGAGGGGGCACAGAAAACCTTTATTCCTGGGTACTGTGTGCCTTGGCACCCTGAAACATCCCCCATACAGATCATTTTAAAAGATTCCTAAATTAAGCCTTTCCTAGAGAAGGGAGCTCTTCCTGACTGAGGGGTTGTGACCCTAAGAATGAAGGAGTTTGGGACTTGGGGTGAGTAAAGAGGGAAGTTGAGGAGGGCTCTGCAGCAGGCTGGTGGCCCTGTAGTCACTGGGCAGATTATACCAGTTGGGACCATGTTAGCGGCAATTATCAGAAATCCAACTCAATGTGGAGAAGAATTTTATATTTGGTCACTTATGAAAAGTCCAGGGGTTGGTCTAACTTCAGGCACAAGAGAAACTAGGAGGTCAAGTGATCATCAGAGTTGGAATTCCTCTGACCCCCTCTTGACCTTGTTTTCTGTTGCTTTGATTCCTTCTCAGGTGGGCTCTCTCTGTATGGATGCAAGGTAATCCCCACCAGATGTGGGGGGCAGGGGTACGTTCTATTCTTAGAGTCACGAAAGGGCACAGCAGGAGAGAAAGTCCTTTTCTTTCTTGGTGGACTTTCGATTTCATATTCTGAGTCCCATTGGTTTGCCTCATGTCATGAGTTCAGCACTAAGCCAGCCACTGTGACCAAGCGGATAAAATGCTCTGACTGGCCAGACCTTACCATGTGCTCACCCCCAGAACCAGAGGGAGTCTCCTTGACCCAACCCTGTGAACTGAGAATGAAGGTGTGGTATAATAAAACAATAAATATTTGGTCTTTGTCCCTGGTTCCTGGCACACAGCTCCTAAAACCATTGGCATCTGCAGAGTGGTAGAGTGTCTTTTGGGTGCTAAGGGGATGAGATGGCTGGGGTGAGGGGTGGAGGGCGCCTAAACAGCTTCAGAATGCGGGTTGGTTGCCAGAAATACCAAGGTATGATTAGAGGGTTGGAACTTTTGGCCCAGCCTCCAGACCTCCAGGGAGGAGACTGACTTAATTGCCAATAGCCAATGATTTTATTGGTCATGCTTTTGTGCTGGAACCTCCATTAAACTCCTAAACAACAGAATTTTGAGAGCTCCTAGGTAGGTGAGCACATCAAAGTGTTAGAAGGGGTAGTGCAACTGGAGAGGGCATGGAAGTTCCCCAACTTCCCCATATCTTATCCTGTGTGTCTCTTCCATCTGGCCATTCCTGGATATACCCTTTACAACAAAGTGGTAATAATAAGTGAAGTATTTTCCCAGTCCTATGAGTCATTCTAGCAAAATATTAAGCCTAAAGAGGGGTGTTGTGGGAACGCCTGACTTTGTAGCCAAGTGTGGCTGAAGTGCAGGTGACCTGGGGACCTGATACTTTGGACTGGCATCTGAAGTGGGGACAGTCTTGTGTAATTGAGCCTCTGACCTGTGAAGCCTGATGCTAACTCCAGGTGGTTAGTGTCAGAATTGGATTGGATTACAGGACACCCAGTTGATGTCAGAGTGGGTTGGCGTCTAGAGAGTTGACGAATTGGTTACTGGTGTCGAAAACACACACCCACGCGTGCGCGCACAACAAGGATGCACTTACAAGCTTACAGGACATAGATCTGGGCAGGGACAATAATTGATGCACTTGGGATCCTTATCTATGACCAGAGGTAGGCTTGCTCTTATCCTGGACATAGAGTCACACAGCTCTCCGGCACCAGCCTAGGGACAGGTGGCTTCTGGAACATACCCAAGAACAGCTTCGGCTAGGAGGGGTCACTTAGGATGCTTTGGGCTGCAAGTAACAAAAGCCTTGTCTTAAATTGGCTCACTTGAGAAGGAAATCTGAGGGAAAAGGAGGTGCCAGGCAGGCTATCCTGCGTGGGCTTTGTCACCAGACGGTCTTCTCTCACAGCTGCCGATGGATGCCAGCAGTAAATGGAACAACATAGTTCCCTGTTCCTGTTGGTTGGGAGACAGAATGCATTCCCTCAACTGTAGAATAAAAATCCTCATCTTCAGCCAATTGTGGTGACCTGCCCAGTTGCCCGTGGACAGATAAGGTCAAAAAGGAAATGCCAAGGCTCACTGGGTTAAGTCTGAGCCCTGACAGAAAGGGAGCTAGAATTATATCATTGCTTAGGCTGGCAGTTTGCTTGCACTAACTTCATGGAGGGGAGAGGGATGCATGTAAGGCGGGGGTGAGTTGTGGGTAGGTACTCTCAGGCAGAGCTGCTGTTGCTTGATGCTGCTCTGACCCATGTGGAAGAGAACGCCTTGATTTCCTTACTCTCTCCTTTTTCTCTGCCTCTTCTTCTGTTTCTCTTCCATTTCATCCTCTCTCTCATTATGATTCTGTTCTTCCACTTCCTGCTTCCTTTTTGCCCTCTCCTGCAAACTCCATTCCATATGCCTGTTCCATAAGGTGATTTTTAAAAATGTTTATTTATTTATTTTGAGAGAGAGAGGGGACACCAGCAGGGGGAGGGGCAGAGAGAGAGAGTCCTAAGCAGGCTCTGTACTAACAGCAGAGAGCCTGACACGGGGCTTGATCCCACAAACCATAAGATCATGACCTGAACAAAAGTAAAGAGTCAGATGCTTAACCGACTGAGCCACCCAGGTGCCTCTCCATGAGGTAATTTTAATTGTGTATATTTTTCACCTTAGCATTGGCTACATTGGTTTGGGCAGGTGGCTATACCTCTTTAAGCCTCAATTTCTTTATCTTTAAAATAAAGTGATTAATACTGTTCTCACTTGGCACTTGAAAGTGTTGAAAGTTATATTTCTAGGTTCTGATGCTGGTCAAGATGAAGACCACTACAACCTATCTATCCCACTGATTACAACTAAACTCAAGACAAAGTAAATATGTAACTCTGACAGGCTAACAGTGGCAGGCAGGTTGGAGAGAAGAGCCAAAACTCAACAAATGACACATCCTGGGGGTGAGATTCCCAGTTTCTCTTTTTCTCTCTGGTCTCCCAGTTTTGAATGGAGGTCAGCTCCTGGGTAGAATGTGCAGAGAAACCATCTCTCTAGCCAGAGGACTGGGATTGGGGCCCCCGCAAGATGAAGCGGGGGGGAGGGAGGGGAAATTGTTGAGCTCACTTAATCTTTTTTTCTCTCCTGCCCCTGTCCTGAGGACAGCCCCAGCTGCAGACCTACACTCTGGTACCAGTGGCATGAACACCTACAGATAAGAGAGGAAACCCATGAGATCCAGAGAAGGTGGGGTGAATCAGAGAGAGAAGAGAGTCGGAGGAGGAATTCCTAATTCTGTGGGTGAGCCAACACAAATCCCAGGCTCACCTCCAAGCTGCATAGAGCATATCCAAAGCACCATGGCAAAGTATTTTTTAAAAAGCTTTTATTTTGAAATAATTACAGATTCATAGGACTGTACCCTTCACCCAGTTCCCCAATGATGACATCTTAAATCATTGTAGTGTAATATCAAAACCAGGAAACTGACATTGGTACAAGATTATTAACTAGATTATAGACCTTATTCAGATTTCACCAGCTTTTGCATGTACGTGTGTGTGTGTGTGTGTGTGCGTGTAGTTCTATGCAATTTTATCCTATATATAGATTTGTGTAACTAACACTACAATCAAGACACAGAATGGCTCCATCTCTGCAAATAGACCCTCTCCTGCTATGGTTGTATCCACCCCCATCCCCTGCCCTGTCCTCTGGCAACAACGAATCTTGTCTCCTTTTCTATTGTTCCATCACTTTGAGAATGTCATATAAATGGAATCTTACAGTATATAACCTTCTTTTTTCTTTCTTTTTCTTTTTTTAATTTAAATGTTTTTTTTAATTTTTTTTATTTCTAGGAGAGAGAGAGAGAGAGAGAGAGAGAGAGAGAGACAGCGTGAGCAGGGGAGGGTCAGAGAGAGAGGGAGTCACAAACTGAAACAGGCTCCAGGCTCCGAGCTGGCAGCCAGCACAGAGCCCGACACAGGGCTTGAACCCACGAACCGCGAGATCATGACCTAAGCAAAAGTCGGACGCTTAACCGACTAAGCCACCCAGGCGCCCCCAGTATATAACCTTCTAAGATTGGCTTTTTCCACTAAGTGTAATTCCTATGAGACCCATCCGAGTTCTGACATGTACCAATAACCTGTTCCTCATTGAGTAATATTCTATCACATGGTTGTCCCAGAGTTCATTTAACAATTTACCCAAGGAAACATATTTGTTTTCAGTTTAGGGTTATTATAAATAAAGCTATTATGGGGGTGCCTGAGTGGCTCAGTTGGTTAGTGTTTGACTCTTGATTTTGGCTCAGGTCATGATCTCATGGATTGTGAGATCGAGCCTCATGTTGGGCTCTGGGCTAACAGTGTCGAGCCTACTTGGGATTCTCTCTCTCCCTCCCTCCCTCTCTCTCTCTGTCCCTCCTCTGCTCACCCTCTCTCTCTCTCTTTCTCTCTGTCTCTCACTCTCAATAAATAAATGAATAGATAAATAAACAAAATAAATAAATAAGTAAATCTGCTATGAACATTCATGTAAAAGTTTTTGTGTGAACATTGTTTTCATTTTTCTGAGATAAATGCCCAAGAGTGTAATGGCTGATTCATATGGTAAGTGCATATTTAGTTTTATAGAAAACCGTTCAGCTATTTTTCAGAGGAGTTGTACCATTTTACATTCCCACCAAGCAAAGCCTTTGAAAACGAAGATGAGATTGGATCTACCAGCGACAGAAGACTGCTAAAACCAGCACAACAAAGTTCATCCTCCAGAGGATTTTAAAAGTACCTGGAATCTCACAATATGATATTCAAAGCATCCAGGATACAACCCAAAATTAGTTCGAGTACCAATAACAAGGAAAACGTGACCAATTTTCAAGTAAAAAGCCAACCCACAAGAGATGCCAACCCCCTAATAACCCAGATGTTGAAGCAGTTATTAAAACTATGCTTCAGGAGGGAAAGGTAAACACTTTTGGGGAAAAAAAGGGAAAGATGGATATTCTCTGCAGAGAAATGGAAACAGATGAATGGGAATTTTAGAACCAAAAAATTACAATATCTGAGTTAAATGAATGTGGCACCTGGGTGACTTAGTTAAGTGTTCGACTTTGGCTCAGGTCATGATCTCACAGTTTGAGCCCTGCATCAGGCTCTGTGCTGACAGCTCGGAGCCTGGAGCCTGCTTTGGATTCTGTGTCTCCCTTTCTCTCTTCCCCTTCCCCTGCTTGCACTCTGTCTCTCCCTCCATCTCTCAAAAATAAACATTAAAAACTATTTTTAAAAAGGAAAAAAATATATTTTATAGAGGAAGGGACCCACAAAGGCAGAAGTGCCTGGAGTCTGCAAAAGTCAAGATGCAACCTTGCTTATAGGCCAGCAAAGAGCCTGAGGTAGGCGTGGGCTGCAGGGTAGGCGGTCCGCAAGGGGGCATTCCAAGATCCTTGCTGGAATTTCTGGGAAGGAAGATTGCCAAGCTCATGGTGGGTCAGCATTGAGCTACAGTGGAGAGGAGGGGCTATGATGTCCATCTATGTGGAGTGAACCTGCCTGAGAGAGGAACCAGACAAAGAGGAAAGATCAAGCTCCCATAGTATCGCAGTGCAGGTGGCCCTCCAGCCACAGCTGACCTGCATTTTCCTGTCATCGTATTGTATAGTATTTTGTTTTATTGTGTTGTATTTTGTTTTGTTGTATTTTGTTTTATTTTATTCCAATATAGTTAACATAGTGTTAGGTTAGTTTCAGGTGTACAGTACAGTGATTCCACAATTTCATACATCATCAGGTGCTCATTACAACAAGTGCCCTCCTTAATCCCCATCACCTGTTTCACTCATTGCT